>NC_069505.1:599594915-599726557 GCF_027579735.1 Bombina bombina | reverse complement strand
TATATGTTAGCATATGTAATTTTGTTAAAGGGACAGTTTAGAAAACAAATAATGTTTTGCATTATTCTAAAAGTCAATTTTGTAATATCAATGATATCAAAGGTTTCTCACCAATTAATCATTTGTCTGTGTTTATTTTAATTTACTAGATAAACCTATGAGGTTCGTGTGCTCATTTCTTAGAGCTTGAAGAGTGCATGTAATCATTATACAATTTGACCACTAGAGGGCATTTGGATAGCATTTGTATATGTTAAACCTTGTGCTCATACAGCATATTATTTACCATGTATTGATCATTGATATCTAAAATGTTGTTATGTCAGAACAACAAATAAGTGTTCATTTTTCATAGTCAGAGATACAAGGGTAAGCACATAAGTCACACGTATTTCTCCATGTTTTGTTGTTTCCAACTTGATAATGCGTAATACAGTGTTTTCTTTGTAATCAATAATTTTCTGACTGTCCCTTTAAGCTGTGTTATTGGCATTCAAACAGTAATATGCCATCATGGATAATTGTAATGGTAATTTTGTTTGCGATTCGGGAAACAGTTTGGACATCACATCACAGAAAACAATCAATATCATGAACAAGGATAGGTATGTGATGATGTGGTTTTCACACACTTATAACCCACACTCTGCAAACAATCTGCCTCCATGGACCCGGTCCCATAGAAACATAGAAACATAGATATTGACGGCAGATAAGAGCCATAGGCCCAGCAAGTCTGCCCGATCTTACCTAACAGTATAAACTTATCTAGTTCGTAGGATAGCCCTATGCTTGTCCCATGCATTTTTAAAGTCCCCCACAGTGTTTGTTGCTACTACCTCTTGAGGAAGTTTATTCCATAAATCAATCACTCTTTCTGTAAAGAAGTGCTTCCTCAAATTACTCCTGAATCTACTACCCTTTAGCTTGAGCTCATGACCCCTTGTTCTTGAATTTTCCATTTTATGTAAAATACCCACAGCCTCAGTTTTACTAAACCCTTTAATGTACTTGAAAGTTGCTATCATATCACCTCTTTCCCTTCTCTCCTCTAAGCTATACATATTTAGGTCATTGAGCCTGTCCTGGTAAGTTTTATTTTTTAGACCATGTACCATTTTGGTAGCCCTCCTTTGCACAGATTCAAGTTTGTTAATATCCTTCTGAAGATATGGCCTCCAGAACTGCACACAATACTCAAGATGAGGCCTAACTAATGATCTATAAAGTGGCATAAGAACCTTACTATTTCTGCTGCAAATACCTCTACCAATACATCCAAGCATTCTGCTAGCCTTACTTGCTGCATTACTACATTGTTTACTAAGTTTTAAATAATCTGAAATAATAATTCCCAAGTCCTGTTCCTCGTCTGTAACAGTCAGTAAAGTGTCATTGAGTCTGTAATTAACATTTGGATTTTTCTTCCCTAAATGCATTATTTTACACTTTGCTGTGTTAAACTTTAGATCCCAGTCGTTTGTCCAATCCTCCAATTGTTGTATATCACTTCTCATTTTGTCTACCCCCCCTGGAACATCCACTCTGTTGCAAATTTTTGTATCATCTGCAAAGAGACATACTTTCCCCTGTAGCCCTTTGCTGATATCGCAGATAAATATGTTAAACAAAACAGGCCCCAGAACTGACCCCTGAGGAACACCACTAGTAACAGCCCCCTCTGCTGAATGAACTCCATTTACTAAGACACTTTCCGCTAGATTTGGAGTTTTGTCGGTAACGACCCGAAAAACTAACGCCGGCTTTTTTCTGGCGCACCATAAAAATAACTCTGGTATTGAGAGTCCACAGAATGGCTGCGTTAGGCTCCAAAAAAGGAGCGTAGAGCATATTTAACGCAGCTTCAACTCTCGATACCAGAGTTGCTTACGCAAGCGGCCAGCCTCAAAAACGTGCTCGTGCATGATTCCCCCATAGAAAACAATGGGGCTGTTTGAGCTGAAAAAAACCCAAACACCTGCAAAAAAGCTGCGTTCAGCTCCTAACGCAGCCCCATTGTTTGCTATGCGGTAACCCTTCCTACGTCTGCACTTAACACTCTAACATGTACCCCGAGCCTAAACACCCCTAACCTTACACTTATTAACCCCTAATCTGCCGCCCCCGCTATCGCTGACCCCTGCATATTATTATTAACCCCTAATCTGCCGCTCCGTAAAACGCCGCTACTTACATTATCCCTATGTACCCCTAATCTGCTTCCCTAACATCGCCGACCCCTATATTATATTTATTAACCCCTAATCTGCCCCCCACAACGTCGCCTCCACCTGCCTACACTTATTAACCCCTAATCCGCCTCACTAACCCTATAATAAATAGTATTAACCCCTAATCTGCCCTCCCTAACATCGCCGACACCTAACTTCAATTATTAACCCCTAATCTGCCGACTGGAGCTCACCGCTACTCTAATAAATGTATTAACCCCTAAAGCTAAGTCTAACCCTAACACTAACACCCCCCTAAGTTAAATATAATTTACATCTAACAAAATTAATTAACTCTTATTAAATAAATTATTCCTATTTAAAACTAAATACTTACCTGTAAAATAAATCCTAATATAGCTACAATATAAATTATAATTATATTATAGCTATTTTAGGATTTATATTTATTTTACAGGTAACTTTGTATTTATTTTAACCAGGTACAATAGCTATTAAATAGTTAAGAACTATTTAATAGCTAAAATAGTAAAAATAATTACAAAATTACCTGTAAAATAAATCCTAACCTAAGTTACAATTAAACCTAACACTACACTATCAATAAATTAATTAAATAAACTACCTACAATTACCTACAATTAACCTAACACTACACTATCAATAAATTAATTAAATACAATTCCTACAAATAAATACAATTAAATAAGCTAGCTAAAGTACAAAAAATAAAAAAGAACTAAGCTACAAAAAATAAAAAAAATATTTACAAACATAAGAAAAATATTACAACAATTTTAAACTAATTACACCTACTCTAAGCCCCCTAATAAAATAACAAAGCCCCCCAAAATAAAAAAATGCCCTACCCTATTCTAAATTACTAAAGTTCAAAGCTCTTTAACCTTACCAGCCCTGAACAGGGCCCTTTGCGGGGCATGCCCCAAGAAGTTCAGCTCTTTTGCCTGTAAAAAAAAAACATACAATACCCCCCCCCAACATTACAACCCACCACCCACATACCCCTAATCTAACCCAAACCCCCCTTAAATAAACCTAACACTAAGCCCCTGAAGATCTTCCTACCTTATCTTCACCCTGCCAGGTTCACCGATCCGTCCTGAAGAGCTCCTCCGATGTCCTGATCCAAGCCCAAGCGGGGGGCTGAAGAGGTCCATGATCCGGCTGAAGTCTTCATCCAAGCGGGAGCTGAAGAGGTTCATGATCCGGATGAAGTCTTCATCCAAGCGGGAGCTGAAGAGGTCCATGATCCGGATGAAGTCTTCTATCAACTGCATCTTCAATCTTCTTTCTTCCGGATCCATCTTGCAGACCTCCGACGCGGAACATCCTCTTCTCCCGATGCCTACTAGCCGAATGAAGGTTCCTTTAAGGGACGTCATCCAAGATGGCGTCCCTCGAATTCCGATTGGCTGATAGGATTCTATCAGCCAATCGGAATTAAGGTAGGAATATTCTGATTGTCTGATGGAATCAGCCAATCAGAATCAAGTTCAATCCGATTGGCTGATCCAATCAGCCAATCAGATTGAGCTCGCATTCTATTGGCTGTTCCGATCAGCCAATAGAATGCGAGCTCAATCTGATTGGCTGATTGAATCAGCCAATCGGATTGAACTTGATTCTGATTGGCTGATTCCATCAGACAATCAGAATATTCCTACCTTAATTCCGATTGGCTGATAGAATCCTATCAGCCAATCGGAATTCGAGGGACGCCATCTTGGATGATGTCCCTTAAAGGAACCGTCATTCGGCTAGTAGGCTTCGGGAGAAGAGGATGTTCCGCGTCGGAGGTCTGCAAGATGGATCCGGAAGAAAGAAGATTGAAGATGCAGTTGATAGAAGACTTCATCCGGATCATGGACCTCTTCAGCTCCCGCTTGGATGAAGACTTCATCCGGATCATGGACCTCTTCAGCTCCCGCTTGGATGAAGACTTCAGCCGGATCATGGACCTCTTCAGCCCCCCGCTTGGGCTTGGATCAGGACATCGGAGGAGCTCTTCAGGACGGATCGGTGAACCTGGCAGGGTGAAGATAAGGTAGGAAGATCTTCAGGGGCTTAGTGTTAGGTTTATTTAAGGGGGGTTTGGGTTAGATTAGGGGTATGTGGGTGGTGGGTTGTAATGTTGGGGGGGGGTATTGTATGTTTTTTTTTTACAGGCAAAAGAGCTGAACTTCTTGGGGCATGCCCCGCAAAGGGCCCTGCTCAGGGCTGGTAAGGTTAAAGAGCTTTGAACTTTAGTAATTTAGAATAGGGTAGGGCATTTTTTTATTTTGGGGGGCTTTGTTATTTTATTAGGGGGCTTAGAGTAGGTGTAATTAGTTTAAAATTGTTGTAATATTTTTCTTATGTTTGTAAATATTTTTTTATTTTTTGTAACTTAGTTCTTTTTTATTTTTTGTACTTTAGCTAGTTTATTTAATTGTATTTATTTGTAGGAATTGTATTTAATTAATTTATTGATAGTGTAGTGTTAGGTTAATTGTAGGTAATTGTAGGTAGTTTATTTAATTAATTTATTGATAGTGTAGTGTTAGGTTTAATTGTAACTTAGGTTAGTATTTATTTTACAGGTAAATTTGTAATTATTTTAACTATTTTAGCTATTAAATAGTTCTTAACTATTTAATAGCTATTGTACCTGGTTAAAATAAATACAAAGTTATCTGTAAAATAAATATAAATCCTAAAATAGCTATAATATAATTATAATTTATATTGTAGCTATATTAGGATTTATTTTACAGGTAAGTATTTATCTTTAAATAGGAATAATTTATTTAATAAGAGTTAATTAATTTCGTTAGATGTAAATTATATTTAACTTAGGGGGGTGTTAGTGTTAGGGTTAGACTTAGCTTTAGGGGTTAATACATTTATTAGAGTAGCGGTGAGCTCCAGTCGGCAGATTAGGGGTTAATAATTGAAGTTAGGTGTCGGCGATGTTAGGGAGGGCAGATTAGGGGTTAATACTATTTATTATAGGGTTAGTGAGGCGGATTAGGGGTTAATAACTTTATTATAGTAGCGCTCAGGTCCGCTCGGCAGATTAGGGGTTAATAAGTGTAGGCAGGTGGATGCGACGTTGAGGGGGGCAGATTAGGGGTTAATAAATATAATATAGGGGTCGGCGGTGTTAGGGACAGCAGATTAGGGGTACATAAGGATAACGTAGGTGGCGGCGCTTTGCGGTCGGCAGATTAGGGGTTAATAAGTGTAGGCAGATGGAGGCGACGTTGAGGGGGGCAGATTAGGGGTTAATAAATATAATACAGGGGTCGGCGGTGTTAGGGGGAGCAGATTAGGGGTACATAAGGATAACGTAGGTGGCGGTCGGCAGATTAGGGGTTAAAAAAATTTATTTGAGTGTCGGCGATGTGGGGGGACCTCGGTTTAGGGGTACATAGGTAGTTTATGGGTGTTAGTGTACTTTAGAGCACAGTAGTTAAGAGCTTTATAAACCGGCGTTAGCCCAGAAAGCTCTTAACTACTGACTTTTTTCCTGCGGCTGGAGTTTTGTCGTTAGATGTCTAACGCTCACTTCAGAAACGACTCTAAATACCGGAGTTAGAAAAATCCCATTGAATAGATAGGATACGCAATTGACGTAAGGGGATCTGCGGTATGGAAAAGTTGCGGCTGAAAAGTGAGCGTTAGACCCTATTTTGAGTGACTCCAAATACCGGCGGTAGCCTAAAACCAGCGTTAGGAGCCTCTAACGCTGGTTTTCACGGCTAACGCCAAACTCCAAATCTAGGTCTTTGTTTTCTGTCCTTAAGCCAGCATTCCACCCAGTTCACAATTTTTGAATCTAGACCAAGGAGATATAGTTTGTGAATAAGTTTATTGTGTGGGACGGTGTCAAATGCTTTGCTGAAATCTAGATATGCTACATCAACTGCTCCTCCCTTGTCTAATACTTTTGTTACATAATCAAAGAAGTCAATTAGATTAGTCTGACATGATCTCCCTGAAGTAAAACCATGCTGATTTTGGTCCTCTAAATTGTTTGTCTTTATGTAAGTCATAATTCTTTCTTTTAAGAGGCTTTCCATTAATTTCCCTACTACTGAAGTTAAACTAACTGGCCTGTAGTTGCCAGATTCTTCTCTACTGCCCTTTTTATGAAGAGGTATTACATTTGCTATTTATATAGAAGTAGATTATATACAGAGTGTGGTCCACAAGTGTATGAAAACAACATCATCACATACCTATCCATTACACATTAAATAAAAAAAACATTAAACATGAAAACAAATACTTCCTCTTCCTTCCCCTCTTCCCACGGGGCTGAGGCTCTGGGAGGGGCAACTGCCGACTCTGACGAGTTCTCCTTGGAGATGTTGTGGGAAGAGTGGAAGGAAGAGTACTGGGACGACCAAGGTGAGGAGGAGAAGATGGCTGAGGAGGAGAAGATGGCTGAGGAGGAGAAGATGGCTGAGGAGGAGAAGATGGCTGAGGATTAGAAGATGGCCCGGCAGGAGGAGATGGCCCGGCAGGAGGAGATGGCCCGGCAGGAGAAGATGGGCCGGCAGGAGAAGATGGCCCAGCAGCAGGAGGCCCAGCAGCAGGAGGCGGACCAGGAAGCAGACCAGCATGCGCCTCCCGGAAAAAATTAAACATCTCTTGGTGTAGATTAATGATTCTGTTTTGCCCTTGTTCTATTCTATTAAGTATGTTTATTATTTGGTTTTGTCCTTCAATTATTTGGTTTTGTCCATCAATAATTCGAGTTCGGCCTTCAATATTTTGTATCCGGGAGTTACGCATCTGGTCTATGTAGTCCAGTAGAACCCGCACCTCCGCTATTTCCTCTTGTTGTGCTTGGCGGGGTACCCGTGCACGGCGGGGTGCCCGTGCACGGCGGTGTGCGGGTCCTTGAGGGGCCTCTGGTTCCGCGGCCTCCTCCTCTGCTTCCGGGGCCTCTTCATCTGCTTCCGTGCCCTCTTCGTCACGGGGGGCCTCTTCCCTCCGAAGTGGAAATTCCTCCCCACCACTCTCATCCCGGGGAGATGGAGGAGGCTGTATTTGTTGTGCTGCCTCCTCCCCAGACTCTGTATATTTGAAAAAGAAATAAATGTATATATTAGCATATTTCCAAATGAAGCTTTAAATGACTTAGCTTACGATACAATTACAAATGCAGAATAATTAATCCACTTTTAAATCTAACAATCAGTACGATTTCCGCATTTTGTAAAACGTGTTTGTGATATCTGTGGTCAATCTGAATGTTTTAGCGCGTTTGTTTTCAGTCTGTTTAAATGCACACCTAACCTATAGCCTAGATACTGATGTAACCGCAAAGTAATTGTGAATGGTTGTAAACAACGTTATAGCATTAATCTGATCCTTAAAGGGACATGAAACCCAATGTTTTATCTTTCATGATTTAGAAGCATACTTTTATAATCAACTTTCTAATGTACTTTTCTTATCTAAGTAGCTTCATTCTCTGGATATTCTTTGCTGAAAAGCATATCTAAATATGCTTAGAAGATGCTGATTGTTAGCTGAATATAGCTGCCTCCTGTGATCGGTTCACCGTGTGCATGGCTATTTCTTCATTAAAATATATCTCTTGAATGATTCAAATTAGGTAATATAAGTACATTAGAATGTTTTGTAAAATTGAATTCGCTACCTTAATCATGAAAGTAAAGGTTTGCGTATAGTGTCCCTTGAAATACATTCGTATGTGAATTTAGTCTTAAATGAGCTTACCGTCAGATGAGAATGGCAGGTTCCCGGTATCAATTCCTCCGATACCGACTACATCCACCTCGGAGATGCTGGGCCGCAACATTTCCTCCCATCGGCAGTACTCGATTTCCAGGGCAGGTCCGCCACCGGTTCCTGCGGCATGTCAGGCCTCCAGGCTTAACTTTTTCTTGAGATCCATCTTACAGTCCCGGTATCAATGTTTTATAGAGTCCATATCTCTATTCCGGCCACCCACTGCATTGACTGCATTCCTTATCTCATGCCAGAGCTTCCTCTTCTCAGTCGGGGTGGTCTTCTGGTGCTGCAGCCTCCTATACCTGGCCATATAGGCCTCGACGAGGGCCTCCTTCTCCTCCATCGAAAACCTCGCCTCCCTAGTCGCCTTGGCCTTCCCCTGTGACGATGCCCTCTGTTTCCCGGACTGTGAAGCCCTACTCTGTCCGCCACTGGGCCCAGCCACTTGTTCATCTTGAACCAAGTGGCTGGGTCCACCCACCGCTTCCACCCCCGCTTCCTGCCCCCCTTCCTGCCCTGTTCCTCTCCCCCTCCTCCCCCCTCTACCTCTCCCCTGCCTGCCCTCCATCTGTTCCCTAAACTAAACCCCAAATAATCAAACAAAAAGTGAGTGTGATGAAATGAAAGGGGTTCAAAATAAAGAACTAAAAAGACAAAATAAGTGCTGAAAGTGTGAGAGGGATCTAAAAAAACAAAGAGGGTAAGGAGTATTTAAATAAACAAAAAGAGGAAGACTAAAAGGAGGATATGTAAAATAAATGTAACTAGGGGATGGGTATGGGATGGGTATGGGGTATGGGATAAGAGTAAATGGGATGAAAGGGAATGGGACTACAGGGAATGGGGTATGGAGTGTAGTATGAGGGGGTATGGGTTATGGAGTGTATGTAGTGTTATTGATAAGTGTATGAATGTATTGAATGTGTTTGCGTGTAAATGTGTTAAGTGTACAGAAAAATCACTCGCTCGCTAACTCACACTACTACTAATTCTCACTAACTCACACTACTACTAATTCTCACTAACTCACACTCCCACTAACTCTCAATAACTCACACTAGCACTAACTCACGCTCCCACTAACTGACTCTCTCACACTACCACTAACTTTCACTAACAACTCCCACTACCACTAACTCACTCACGCTCCCACTAACTCCCACTAACTCACTCACGATAACACTAACAACTAACTCTCTCACACTAACACTAACTCACTGACAATAATGCACAAACTCTCTAATCTTAAACCTCCAATCTCCAAAGACCCACCAGCAACACAGTCAAAGAAGCCATGCTTGTGTGGTGCTTATATACCCTGTGTAAATGTTTAATGATGTACCTATTTGCGTTGTAAATTGTGTTCATGTGTACTTTATTAGCAATTATTATTTGTGCAATGTGTATTAGGTGTGTGAATTTGCGCATGCTCATTTTGAGTTAGTATTTGTGGAATGTGTAGAATGCGATGATGTCATAGTGCTCGTTTTCTATAACATTGACCAATAGTATTCTGTTTAAATGTGAATTTGCGATGGTGTGTTATTAGTGAAGTGTTGTATATGTATGTTTGTCCTAATATATAGTGATATTGAATGCGATTATTTTGCTAGTGTATGTATATTTTTTTTTTCCTTGTTGCTATTTAGCGTATTTCCGCATCTTAAAGTATATGCGTATTCCCTGTATTAAGTTTTATTAAAAATCCCCCCGCTTGTGAATGTGTAATGCTTGTGTGCTTTGTTGAGTGATTGTTGTTGTGACATTTGCGGCGTGTTATTGTTGTGCATGATGTGGTATGCGTCATATGACCGAGCTGTGCGTATTTCTCGCGAGATCGAATGTTAGGTGAAAAAGCTATTTATTTTGCTTTTCCATTGATCTCTATGGGAGACTGTCTAACGCGGGCAGGATTCCGCGTGTGAAATACACGCGTTAGGAGCATCGTTAGATGGTCTCTTTTGAACTCTAAATACCGGAGTCAAACAATGCCGTGCGTTAGACATAAACCACGCGTAGCGTTAGCAGCCCATCTACCGCCAAACTCCAAATCTAGCCGATAGTTTGTATATCTAAACAACGCTTTCTATCTATTTTTTATTTACATTCTTTACATTGCTTTATTATTTCTTCTAATTGCTGTTCTATTTGTATTATCCATGCAATTATTAGATATACTTTATCTTATTTAGTTGTGAGAACACTATTTCATTATCTCAATATTATTAATTTGAAATACTTTGAGCTAGCTGGTCATTTATTTTTTATTGATAACAATATTGTTTTCAATAGCAATTGATGTAATACTATTATAATTTTTTAAAAACAATGCATAAGATAGTAAAAAAAAGTTACTTGAAGAACTATCGACTAATTATAAATCAATATATTTGATTTATGTTATATAAGCTACGTTACCTATCTATCTCTGTTTTATATATATAATCCATTGCATCCTTTTTTTATGAAACAGCAGTGCTACCAATCTAATGGATGTAACCATTATATATATATATATATATATATATATATTTTTATTTTATTTTTTAAATTAAACCATATTGATGTAGTCATTAAAGTTTGAATCTAAATACTGGGAGCTAGCTGCTCATTTATGTTTTATATTTTTTTTTATTTATAACTAAAAACAAATCGATTATTACATTCCATGCTTCATTAGACTGACATTCTAGCTTACTGCAATAAAGTTAGACCAATTTTATTATAATATCTTATATGTAGTATATGTAATAAACCACTGCTAACTATACACTGATAAAAAAATTTTTTTTTTTAATTTATGTTTTAATAATAGCAGTTCTACAATTAAAATTATTAAAATCTATTTAAAAATTCATATTCCTTATAATTTGTTTTTGAAAGAAAACAAGAATCTATGGCCTAGATTTGGAGCTTGGCGGTAGCCGTGAAAACCAGCGTTAGAGGCTCCTAACGCTGGTTTTAGGCTACCGCCGGTATTTGGAGTCATTCAAAAAAGGGTCTAATGCTCACTTTTCAGCCGCGACTTTTCCATACCGCAGATCCCCTTACGTAAATTGTGTATCCTATCTTTTCAATGGGATCTTTCTAACTCCGGTATTTAGAGTCATGGCTGAAGTGAGCGTTAGAAATCTAACGACCAAACTCCAGCCGCAGAAAAAAGTCAGTAGTTAAGAGCTTTCTGGGCTAACGCCGGTTTATAAAGCTCTTAACTACTGTGCTCTAAAGTATACTAACACCCATAAACTACCTATGTACCCCTAAACCGAGGTCCCCCCACATCGCCGCCACTCAATTACATTTTTTTAACCCCTAATCTGCCGACCGCCACCTACGTTATACTTATGTACCCCTAATCTGCTGCCCCTAACACCGCTGACCCCTGTATTATATTTATTAACCCCTAATCTGCCCCCCACAACGTCGCCGCCAGCTACCTACAATAATTAACCCCATATCTGCCGAGCGGACCGCACCGCTACTATAATAAAGTTATTAACCCCTAATCCGCCTCACTAACCCTATAATAAATAGTATTAACCCCTAATCTGCCCTCCCTAACATCGCCGACACCTAACTTCAATTATTAACCCCTAATCTGCCGACCGGAGCTCACCGCTATTCTAATAAATGTATTAACCCCTAAAGCTAAGTCTAACCCTAACTCTAACACCCCCCTAAATTAAATATAATTTTAATCTAACAAAAATAATTAACTCTTATTAAATAAATTATTCCTATTTAAAGCTAAATACTTACCTGTAAAATAAATCCTAATATAGCTACAATATAAATTATAATTACATTGTAGCTATTTTAGGATTTATATTTATTTTACAGGCAACTTTGTAATTATTTTAACCAGGTACAATAGCTATTAAATAGTTAAGAACTATTTAATAGTTACCTAGTTAAAATAATAACAAAATTACCTGTAAAATAAATCCTAACCTAAGTTACAATTAAACCTAACACTACACTATCATTAAATTAATTAAATAAAATATCTACAATTACCTACAATTAAACCTAACACTAAACTATCAATACATTCATTTAATACAATATCTACAAATAACTACAATGAAATAAACTAACTAAAGTACAAAAAATAAAAAAGAACTAAGTTACAAAAAATAAAAAAATATTTACAAACATAAGGAAAATCTTACAACAATTTTAAACTAATTACACCTACTCTAAGCCCCCTAATAAAATAACAAAGCCCCCCAAAATAAAAAATGCCCTACCCTATTCTAAATTACTAAAGTTCAAAGCTCTTTTACCTTACCAGCCCTGAACAGGGCCCTTTGCGGGGCATGCCCCAAGAAGTTCAGCTCTTTTGCCTGTAAAAAAAAAACATACAATACCCCCCCCCAACATTACAACACACCACCCACATACCCCTAATCTAACCCAAACCCCCCTTAAATAAACCTAACACTAAGTCCCTGAAGATCTTCCTACCTTATCTTTACCTCACCGGGTATCACCGATCCGTCCTGGCTCCAAAATCTTCATCCAACCCAAGCGGGGGCTGGCGATCCATAATCCGGCTGAAGTCTTCTATCATCCGGCGGCTGAAGAGGTCCAGAAGAGGCTCCAAAGTCTTCAACCTATCCGGGAAGAAGAGTAGATCCGGACCGGCAACCATCATCTTCCAAGCGGCATCTTCTATCTTCATCCAATGAGGACCGGCTCCATCCTGAAGACCTCCACCGCGGACCCATCTTCATCCGGCGACGTCCAACTGAAGAATGACGGTTCCTTTAAGGGACGTCATCCAAGATGGCGTCCCTCGAATTCCTATTGGCTGGGGGGCTTTGTTATTTTATTAGGGGGCTTAGAGTAGGTGCAATTAGTTTAAAATTGTTGTAAGATTTTCCTTATGTTTGTAAATATTTTTTTATTTTTTGTAACTTAGTTCTTTTTTTATTTTTTGTACTTTAGTTAGTTTATTTCATTGTTTTTATTTGTAGGAATTGTATTTAATTTATTTATTGATAGTGTAGTGTTAGGTTTAATTGTAGATAATTGTAGATATTGTATTTAATTAATTTAATGATAGTGTAGTGTTAGGTTTAATTATAACTTAGGTTAGGATTTATTTTACCGGTAATTTTGTTATTATTTTAACTAGGTAACTATTAAATAGTTCTTAACTATTTAATAGCTATTGTACCTGGTTAAAATAATTACAAAGTTGCCTGTAAAATAAATATTAATCCTAAAATAGCTACAATGTAATTATAATTTATATTGTAGCTATATTAGGGTTTATTTTACAGGTAAGTATTTAGCTTTAAATAGGAATAATTTATATAATAAGAGTTAATTTATTTCGTTAGATTAAAATTATATTTAATTTAGGGGGGTGTTAGGGTTAGACTTAGCTTTAGGGGTTAATACATTTATTAGAATAGCGGTGAGCTCCGGTCGGCAGATTAGGGGTTAATAATTGAAGTTAGGTGTCGGCGATGTTAGGGAGGGCAGATTAGGGGTTAATACTATTTATTATAGGGTTAGTGAGGCGGATTAGGGGTTAATAAATTTATTATAGTAGCGGTGCGGTCCGCTCGGCAGATTAGGGGTTAATAAGTGTAGGCAGGTGGGGGCGACGTTGTGGGCGACAGATTAGGGGTTAATAAATATAATATAGGGGTCGGCGGTGTTAGGGGCAGCAGATTAGGGGTACATAGGGATAATGTAAGTAGCGGCGGTTTACGGTGCGGCAGATTAGGGGTTAAAAATAATATGCAGGGGTCAGCGATAGCGGGGGCGGCAGAATAGGGGTTAATAAGTGTAAGGTTAGGGGTGTTTAGACTCGGGGTACATGTTAGGGTGTTAGGTGCAGACGTAGGAAGTGTTTCCCCATAGCAAACAATGGGGCTGCGTTAGGAACTGAACGCGGCTTTTTTGCAGGTGTTAGGTTTTTTTTTTCAGCTCAAACAGCCCCATTGTTTCCTATGGGGGAATCGTGCACGAGCACGTTTTTGAAGCTGGCCGCGTCCGTAAGCAACTCTGGTATCGAGAGTTGCAGTTGCGTTAAAAATGCTCTACGCTCCTTTTTTGGAGCCTAACGCAGCCATTCTGTGGACTCTCAATACCAGAGTTATTTTAAAGGTGCGGCCAGAAAAAAGCCGGCGTTAGCTACGCGGGTCGTTACCGACAAAACTCCAAATCTAGCCGTATGTTTTATAAAATTTATAATCACAAATACTGTGAGCTATCAGAACATTTCCTATTTATTTTGCATACGATTTTACATATTTCAAATTTTAAGATCCATTTATTTCAAGTGGGAATAGGACTGTATCCAATTTTTATTTACAGTAATTTCATTTTACTATTTAAACTTACTGTGTATTAAAATTTAAATTAAAATATTAGTCATGTCTTCATGGATTACAGCCAAAAAATTTTTAAATTCCTTATATTACGCTTATCCATGTATTTTATCATTTCAGTTTGTAAATGAAAATAAAAAAATTATAATGCCACATCCATATTCAGTATACTCCCAAATTTATCTAAATTGTTTGCAAATATTGTCTCATTTAAACGGAAACAACGGTTAATTTAAATTTTCACGTTTCAGATGCAGCATGTAATTGTAAACAACTTTCAAATTTACTTAAATTTACATAAATGCGCACATTCTCTTATATTTACACTTTTTGAATCACCAGATCCTACTGAGCATTTTCAAGAATTCACAGACTATACGTATATCCATATGTGATTTGCTGTTTGCTATCACATGGTACAATTAAAATGGGAATATACATAACTTCGGAAATTTATTATTAAAATTTATTGTACTCATTTGAAGTTCTGACTAAGTGCTATTGCATTGTCTTGTAATCTTGCATATGTTGATTATGCAAATGTAATGTGTTGACTGGTCCTTTAATATTCTTATGTAATCAAACAGAATATATGTTAGCAATGTTTAAAATTAGAGATTATATTATCTTAAACATAAATACAAATTATTAGAACAATGGTAGTTGATGCAGCCTTTTGGAGATCAGTTGACTCTATCAAAATTACCTACTCTAAACCTCTATGTAAAAAGTTAAATATACATGATATCAGCACATCAATATTAACTAACTAACATTTTATTTATTAAATTTTAATTTTACAAAATTTGATTCTTTGTTTGAATAATAAAAATAGCAATTTCTATCATTTTAATACTTATTTACAATGAACTGATTTATGCTCAAAGGATACCTTTTTTAACACATTTATTTATCTGACTCTTATCAGTGTCTTTTTATAAAATGTATTCAAATGAAGGAGATATAAACTTAAAAGGTGGCCTATAGATAAAACTTTTTGTCGCTTAATCAAGTAATTGAATTTATTTCCAAACACATTGGTACACTGAACACAATAGAAATTAAGGATCAATAGTCATTTGATCAGGCTGATGGAATTAAAGGGACAGTCAACACCAGAATTTTTGTTGTTTTAAAAGATAGATAATCATTTTATTACCCATTCCCCAGTTTTGCACAGCCACCGCAGTTATATTAATATACATTTTACCTCTGTGATAAACTTGTATCTAAACATCTTCTGACAGCCCCCTGATCACATGACATTTTATTTATTATCTATTGACTTTCATTTTAGCCAATTAGTGCAGTGTCTGCCACAATTCACAGTCATGCTCACAATGTTATCTATATGGTTTACAGGAACTAGCTCTCCACTGTTGTGAAAAGCAAATACAAAAGCATGTGATTAGAGGTGGCCTTCAATGGCTTAGAAATTATCATATGAGCCTTCCTAGGTTTAGCTTTCAACTAAGAATACCAAGAGAACAAAGCAAAATTAGTTATAAAAGTAAATTGGATTTTTTTTGGACTTGACTGTCCCTTTAATTTTACATGTCCAATAAAATTGAACATGAAACACAGTAGATTGCCATTATTTACAAATTCAAGATAAGTAAAAGCATTTACTTTTAATTTCAGATTAATATTAAAAAATTCTAACAAAAATTTGATTTTTTTTTTTAAATTTACATTATCACTTGAAATATGTCATAGCAATCATAAAATCACTAATGCATATATGTATAGTCTGTCAATTCTTGAACATGCTCAATCTGAGCTGGCGATTCAAATTATTTTTATATTAAAAAATATGCACATTTATCTAAAGTACATTTGAAAGTGGATTAAAATTACATGATGTATCTGAACCATGGACATCTAATTTCACCAGAGTTTCCCTTTAAACACAGATGTAAAATTGTTAAACATTGTAAATGTGTACGTTAATTTTAAATTTTTAATTTCAAAAACAATTAAATTATATATAATGTAATAATTAACAAAATGTATATAATATATATAATTGAACACATTGAAATATGCTTTTGAGGAGTGTAAATATGACTATTACATTTTAAAAAAGAAAAAAAAATTGTATTATATATATATATACTATTGGATCATCTTTAAACTATTAATACAATTAAATGTAATGTTTTTTTTTTCTTTTATACAACTCTATTAGAATCAAAAAATGGCTGCCCAAGGAACAAATCAACAAAGAAAAACCTTGATGGAAATGTGCGATGAGGAGGTAGCTGAATTGGTAATATACAAATTTTAAATTTCATAAAGAAAATAAACAATATTAGGATATTTAATCACTTTGAATTAATAATTTAAAATTATTTTTACTTTTAAACAAATCTGAGGGCTCTATATCTCTCTCTATATATATATTTATATATATATATATATATATATATATATATATATATATGGATCCATATATACAAATATATTTATATATATATATATAAATCTCTATTAAAAACATCTATATCGATCAATATTTCCAAATATATACCTCTATATATTGATATATAAATATATATATATATATATATATATAGATAGATAATTATTATTTATATATATATATATTTTTTTATAGAGATATATATATGCATTTATTTATATATATATATATATATATATAGACATCAAAATAAATTTTAATGTACTTGACTTGTTCTGATTTTTATTTTGATATCTGAATAATTGGAGCGATAAGTTATCAACGCACATACATTTTTAATAATATGATTTTGTATAAAATCGAAGAATGATTTTTATACAAAAACTATATACAATTTTAAATATTTTTTTAGCCATGAAATTAACATATGTGGGACAATATGTCAATATGTTGTTTAGAAAGGTAATTGCTTACAAGTTTTTCACAATTAAAATCTTCATTTCTTTCTAAGGCACACTCGATCCTAATTAAACCTTCAATAGTCAATTATCAAAATTAATTATTAACAAATTTCAAAGTTAATGCAATTAACAGAATGTGAACAGTCTTCATATTTAATTACAATTAGATTCAATATATCCTAATGAGCATGTTAAAGAAAAATTGTGTATGCATTTGTGAAAGGGTGATGTCTGTCACATGCTACTTATAAGTATTTGTAATCCGATGTTGACTGTCCAAATTCTTAATTTTCTGAGTGTAAAAAGATCAGACAAAACAATAATTATAATAAGATACATAATAATCATTTGATTTTCATATTCAATGCAAGTAAATAGTATTGTTAACTTGTATTTGTTGATTACGGAAATCAATTTATTTTTATGTAACTTAGATCACCGTACCAAAGTGCTTGTGTTCTCATGACAGTGTAAGAAATTGTACATTAAAAATCTAAATATTATCATGATATTTTGAAGATTAAAAGCAGGAATGATTGTGCCTACTGCGTAAAATGACATTGTTAGGACCACTTCAATTGGTACACCTTGTCAGTTTGTACATTGTAAAGTTATTATTACTGTATTGTATAACTCAACTCATGTTTTTATAGTAAATAAATATTAATTTTATTTTTATCTTTTTTAATTCAATTTTTTAACGTTATGTATGAAAAGATGTTGTTCTTACGGTAACGGATGTGCGTGGATACCTTTTTTTTTTTATCTATCGTGTTATCAAATTATATATATATTTATAAATATATGTATATATTTCTATATTTATAAAGAAATATATAAAACAAACTATATATATATATATATATATATAGCAATATAAATGTATTATTGTTTTTATCAATATATATATTTAAATTTAATTAAATATATATATATATATATATATATATTTATATATATAAAATTAAATTGTTTTATTATCCAATTATTTTATTTAAAAAATAATCTATATATATTATTTATTGTTTAAGATGCGTGATTTCTTGGAAAAAAAGAAAAGGGAGACAAGCCAAATAGATGTCTCACAATCCCATCTATTCGATCCTTTGAGGGTTTTAACGAATTCTGAAAATGAAAATACCACTGAGTCGGAGTTACAAGCTCAAAGCACAGAAAATAATGAAGATGAGGAAAGACTGCAAAATCGTGATTGGTGTATATGTGGAAAATGTGAATTAATGCCTACCCTCATAGAATCATTTTGTTGCCGGGAAAATGATGATATAGCATGTCACATACCTGAAGGGAAATCATGCATTTGTAATCATCAATATCATATCCAAGAGACCAACAGTTCCTACAACATGTATATGATATAAGTTATAGTAATGTGCAAATGAGACCAGCAGCTGTCGATGTCATTACTCAAAGGTAAATATCTATCAATATATTTGTAAAATATGTATATGTATAGATCTCTTTCTCTCTCTCTCTCTCTCTCTCTATATATATATATATATATATATATATATATATTTATAAATAAATCGAAATATATATAATCATTCAATACATATCAATATATACATATAGATTATTATATATATATATCTTAATTATTTTTCTTTTTCTTTAAGCTAGATTTAGAAAAATTAAAATTAAAATTCTATGTTTATTTTAAAATTACAGAGAGACACATATATTAATAACATATATAGATTAAATGTTTAACTAGTAACTTAAAAATACACACACATAAACAACAATGTTGACATTTCAATTAAGAAATACCCTTTTATGAAATACTATAGAAGCTTCCAGTCACACACAGAAAATAAAATTTCATGTTGATTCTATTTATCCGTGCAAGAAAATAAATTTTAATTTTTGCAAGATTGAATATTATTATAAATCTATTTTTTATTTTTTATAGAGCTTATAGAAAATTGGCATATAGAGGTTTCTCTACCTGGATATATGGCCGATTGGGTCCCAAAAACAGAAGGCCAATACCTTCTTGTGTGGTGAATAGCATCCGGAGGGCTTTTCCGGCCCCTGATAACATTTATGTGGGCTTTCACTACCCTGAGGATGATGGACCAGCACTAGATATGATCTCTGACTAATTGTTTTGTGTTACAAATCAAACATTGTTTAATTTAATTTTTTTTTCTTTTTTAATATTTTATTTCTTAAAAATATTATATTTATATTAGTACTCAAAGTTTTCATTTTTAAAATTATTTCTTTTTATTTATTTTTTTGTTTTTAAGATTTTTTTTTAGTAAAATAATAATACTAATAATCATTTTATTTTACCCCAATTTTTTTTTTTACTTTATTTAAAAAAAAAACAAAAAAAAAAAACAGTGAAATAAAAAATATTTTAATGGACATCAAAAATGGTTTTAAAAAATCAACAACATTTACATCGACAAATTTGAATGCATGAAAACTGTAAACCTTATGTCCGTTTGAAACCCAATTTTATTGTTAAATAAAAATTGTTTTTTTCAATGCTATTAAAGAACAAAATCAAGAATAAACTTTTAGACAATAGTATACAATTGTGTATGGTTCATTGCTACAACATGTAATATATATACATTGGTGTTGTTAAATTTTTTCTTTAAAAATCTCCATTTGCAGGATAAAAACCATGAACTGTCAAAAAGGAATTTTTTAAAATTCAAAAACTAAATTGTAAACTATAAATTAGACAAATATTTAACAAATAAGTATCCAATTTAAAATAAAAAAAAAATTTAATTTAATTTTTCTTCAAGCCAAATCTAGATGTATGCTTCTGAATAAGTAATTTTTTGTCCGGCCTGGGGGTCGATGCGATGTTTGGTGGCAAGAGCTTGTTCTTAGACTCCTAGGTGTGAGTGGATTTTCCTTCCACTAGATCCAATACTTCTTTGTTCATTTGGTATATGTGATCTAGGTCCATGTCCTCGTACACCGGACGAACCATCCACTCCTTTTTACTTTTTGGGAAGTAGGGCAAAAATTTTAATTCACCGTAACTAGCACTTGTCGGAGTGGGGTTCTTTACCATTGCTTGTACACGATGTGAATTGCGATTATTGGCGAGTGCTGCCAATTTGGTCCGTGCCTCCATACCGTCCATCTTGAAATGTATCCTTTTCGGACGATATTTCAAAGCAAAACTGTGGAAAACTTCAAGTTTTCTGGTGTGGCAGAACAGATTAAGATGGCTTATATCTTGGATGGTTTGTGGATTAGTAATAATTTTTTTCTAATTCGTGAAAGGATTCTGATTGTTTTGTTAGCCACTTCCTTTCCCTTTCCTGATCGCACTGCAATTCATCATGATGACATCCATTTTGAATTCCATCTTCCGTCCATGTACGGATATTCAAAACATGATAAAGACAGGACTTCCATTTCTTTATCATTTTTTCTGTATCTCCCTCGCATGAAACACTACACGACCATAGATGGTTAGCTATAGATGGCACCCATTTCGAAAGTTCGGCACACGATTTTTTTTTGCTGACACTGTGCAATTTCTTTTTTAGGCTTTTGGTATAGTGCCATATATCATACTGATGGTCAATGTTTTTGTATTCTTCCCTTATGATTTTCCTGATACTAACGTGTCGATCTGTTGCTACAACCACTGTTAGTAGTCCTTGATTGACAAGGCTATTTATGGCACGTCTGAACCCTTTGGCCTCCATAGCCACTGAAGATGTTGTCTCTGTCACTTGGACAATTTGGATATCCAAAATTTTTTTAGTAAGATCCTCCATCATTGTGTATACACAATATTTAGCCGAGAATCCAGGGCTATCACACTGCCCATCGCCTGATACACTGATCGTTTGACCTTACAATAGAGAGAAATTTTTTCGACATTCTTCTTTCCAGAATGTATCTACTGTTGGAAACAGGAAGTTTTTCTGATAATTATAAAAAGTTTGTATAGATAAAAAGATGATTCCAAAATATTTGAAAAAATCGGATATCTTTTCAAATTGATTTCCAGTAAACAGTAGTGATGAGCAAGCCAAGATGTTGCCTAAAGGTTTACGGCCGATGGTAGGTTGGCTGCACCACAAAGTGGAATTGTGTCCATTTTCACATTCACCCGTGACTATCAGCATAGTACCAATCTCTCTTTTTTGGATGGACATCATCGGTGAATTGCAATTTTCGTCAAATCTACACGGTATTAGTTTGATAAGTTTATCAAGACATCTATCGAAAACTATGTATTTTTTTTCCATCACTATATCCAAGTTGCTCACTTCTTCGACAACTGAAAATTCTTCCTGAGTTTCCTCAGTTGTTTCTGGCAAATATGTCGGATCCTTTGAAGCGACATCCATTTCTTCAACTGCTGACAAATCGATATTTTCGTTGCTCGGTTCAATTAAAGACATGTCCACAATTTCATCAATTCTAATTCTCCTGTTTAATGTATCACTAACTTGTGGATCATTATTAGGAATTGAATCATCAATGCTACTCAATGGATTTTCAACTGTTGCATTAGTAGAAGCGTCATTACCTGAAGCTAAACTTGCATGCAGACTATTCTCTGTGGACATGTCTCCCATTGTCCATGTGTACTTATCCACAGACTTGAAGTAATCTCTAGTCGTTGTCCCTTTAACTTTATGTTTTATTAGATTGCCAGTTTGAACATTTGAACTTAAAGTTCCGTAGAATACATCAAAACTTGTTGCATTTTCTGATGTTTCTATTGTTTTTGTATTGGTGAAAGAATCTGATTTACTTACATTCAGCTTATGACCACAGGCATGACATACCGGAATTCTAACTTGGTTTTCAAGAATGAATGCAGTGGAGGTAGATGGTGTTGAATCAACTATAGTCAACGGTATTATTCGGGGATCTTGTCTGGAAGTATGCAAATCTGTTTCCAAATGAGTTATTCTCGATGGAAAAATGGTTGGAGCAGCATCTGGTTTTAGTTTTTTGTTCACTCCATGAGTATAATAACAATCACTATTAAAGTGTATTGAACACATTCTATACTTTATAGTCTTGTTTGTGTCATATATCCTTTGTACCATTTGTTCAATATTCTCTGGTGAATATTGATTAGTCTGTTGTAGCCAAATTCGTATTTTATCGTGTGTCTTTGGAAACACGTGGAAAGTTATATTTGGTTGTACCCTCCCTCTGCGAGTAGAACTGCTACATCCAATTACGATGCAATCCGGCATCTTGTTAAAGTTGAATCTGTAATAAATATTAATTTTAAATTTATAATTCATTTATAAATAATCAATTTGAAACTTATTTATTTTAAAATAGTTATTTTACATTTTTGTATTCAATCAACATTCAATAATAGAATAAATAGTGATTATTTTGATATAGAATTACATTTTTAAACCATTGATAATTTACTTCAATTAACAATTAAACATTATTTATATATGTTAAATTTTGAAATCAACATTTAATACTAAGCAATTTACAGAATAAGGGTCTATGCTTTTTTCTATAGTTGATTACTGTAACATTATATGCTTATACATTTGTGTTTGGCTGATGGCTGTCACATGGTACTGGTGGATCTTAAAAAAAAACGAACTTTTAGAATGTAGGGCCAATCTATTTAAAGTGAGTTTGAAGTTCAGAATAAGTGCTATTGTATTGTCTTGTTAATTATAATTGTTTGATTATTAAAATGTAATGTGCAGACTGTTCATTAAAAAATACAATTTATATCCATCAATTATCGTTTTTTAAATTATTACATAATGAATTATTTCATAGTTCAAATTTTTTTTATTTTAATATAAAATAGATAATTATTCTATTTGAAAGAATATCAGAATTATTAAAATGATTTATTAAAAATATATATATATATATATATAGAATTCGCTAATTAGAGACAAATTAAAGAATTAATATAAAGGAATAGGCAAAATGAGTGAATAGAAAATAAAAAATACACTACCGAGATAATGAGAGATAGTTAAATGTTAAAAATAATATAAAAAAGATTAGTGTAAAAAAAAATCTATAGAGAGAAAAAGGTTTGACTTTAAAATAGAGAATAATAGAGAGTAGATATATTGAAATAAACTGTTGTTAAAGATAATAAATGTTTGATGATATACATAATGCTATATTATATGTAATATATAGATATAGAAATTGTTTAAGAGAGGCACCCAACCAGGGCCAAAACTACAGGGTGGGAAGAGGTCGCAGGTGCGACTGTGGCCCAGTGGGTGGGTGCCCTGCATCTTACCCAAAAAAATAAAAATATTTTTTTTTTGTTTTTATTTAGATTTTATTTTTTTAATAAATAAATTTAAACGACAACTGCCTGAACTGGTATCATGTGTAGTTGTCATGAATACAGATGTTAGTATTCCTGTTTTACAAATTGCTGTTTATGTGTGTTAGTGAATGGTGTGTGTGTGTGTGTGTGTGTGTGTGTGTGTATGAATGTGTGTGTATTTATGCATGTATGTCTTTTTGGGTATGTTTGTTGAAATAGCAAATTTCATACCTTGTTACTACAGCATGGGGGGTGGTAAACAATGTGTCACTATACAGTACCACTATATACAGTGTGGTGGCTGGACAATTTCACAGACTACTGTGTTCACTTTATAAAATACTGGGCGGGTAGTGTCAGTACAGCCATCTCAAGGGCATATTACAGACTGTGTCACTAAATTAACATATACAGTACTGTGTGGTTAAATAGTTTCAATATAGGGGGTCAGATCGTCTCACAGA
Organism: Bombina bombina; assembly: GCF_027579735.1. NCBI lineage: Eukaryota > Metazoa > Chordata > Amphibia > Anura > Bombinatoridae > Bombina > Bombina bombina. Next base: position 599,702,604 of record NC_069505.1, on the reverse strand, counting down.
CTATAGGGAATAGGGTACATCCTTTTTCAGACATGTAATATCATTCACATTTTTTAATGTGATAAATGTAAAATATAAAAATAAAATATGTATTAAATTCACCTTTTTTTTTTTTGGGTTGATGGGTGGTGGTGGTTGGCGGTGCCCTTCTTCGATTATTACACCTGGCCCCTACGGTCTCTAGTTACGCCTCTGCAGCCAACTGATAGGAATATACAAAATTTAAAAATAGTTTATAGATCTTAAAAAAAAAAAAATTAATAGTTATAAATATAGGGTGGTTAAAGAGATGGATAAACACGGAATTGAGTTAGCTGAGCATAGTGTGAGTGAGATTTAGAAAAAGAGATTGAGAGAGAATAGAGAGAGGGGAGAGAGAATAGAGAGGAAAGAGAGATCTCGAGAGAGAGAGAGAGAGAGAGAGAGAGAGAGGAAAGAAAGAGGGGAGAGAATAGATACAGGAGTGAGAGAGATAGAGCGGAGAGGCGAGAGATTTTTGGCAATTGAGAGAGAGTAAAGATAGATGAGAATGAGGCGACAATGTAAAGGTTGATATATATATATATAAAATTGAATTAAAGATATAGAGAGAGATGAGTAGAGAGAGAGAGATAGAGAGTAGAGAGAGATAGAGAGTAAAGAGAGAGATATAGAAGAGTGAGAGGAGATAGAGATAATAGATAAAGTAGAGCGAGCTGAGAGCGAGAGAAATAGAGAGAGAGAGAGGATAGAGAGAGTATAGAGTTGAGAGAGGAGAGAGAGAGTATATAGAGAGAGTATAGAGAGAGATATAGAGAGGAAACACAGAGAGTGAAGATAGTAAAGAGAGAGTTTAGTGCGACAGAGAAATCGAGACATATATAGAGAGAGAATAGAGATAGGAGAGAGGATATTGAGAGTATACATAGAGAGGGGAGAGAGTATAGAGAGGAGATTGAGATTAAGAGAAATAGAGTGTGAAGAGAGAGTAAATAGAGGATAGAGGAAATAGAGAGGAGACAGAGAAAGGGGAGAAACTATAGAGTGGATATTGATATTGAGATAAATTGAGATACAGGAGAGCGGAGAGAGATATATAGAGAGAGAGGTAACAGAGGAGAGAGAGAGAAAAAAATAAAGAGAGAAAGAAAGTAGATAGCTAATAAAAATGTATAATAAAGAGAGAGGAGGGAGATGTTATAGAGTAGAGAGTGTAGAGATAGAGACAAATATATACATAGATAGAGAGACATTGAAATAAAGTTGATACAGTATAGTGAGGGGAGAGAAAGAGAGAGAGAAGAAAGAGAAGATTGAATGGATAGATTAGACAGAGGTGAGTGAGAGAGAGGAATAGAGAGATAGAGGGAGATAAAGAGAAAGAGGAGGGATAGTCAAGAGAAGAGAGAGAAAGAGAGAGGAGAGAGTTATGAGAGAGTAGAGAGAGAGCGAAAGAGAGAGGATACAGAGAGAGGGGAGAGAGAGAAAGATAGAGAGAGAGAGGGAGAGAGGAGAGAGAAGAGAGGGAGAGAGGGGAAAGAGTAGAGAGAGGAGGGTAAAATAGAGAGAAAGATGGATATAGAGGAGGGAGAGAGAGAAAGAGAGATGTAGAGAGAGAGAGATGAGAGATAGGAGAGAGATTATAGAGAGGAGAGATAGATTTATATATTTACATAAAGATTTTTATATATAGAGAGCGGAGAGAGTATAGAGAGAGAGAGAGATAGAGAGATAGAGTGGAGAGTGGTGAGAGAGTAGATAGAGCATAGTGAGAGAGAGATAGAGAGATAGAGGAGAGAGAGTTTACAGATTAGAGAGAGTAGAGAGAGAGATAGAGATTATAGAGAGATGATAGAGAGAGTGTAGAGAGAGAAAAAAAAGGATATAGTAGAGAGACGGTATTGAAAAAAGATAATAGAAAGAGAGATAGAGAAGAAAGATAGAAAAGAAAGAGAGAGAGGAGTGAGTATAGAGAAGAGAGTGATATAAACTTTGAGAGAGAGGTAGAGATAGAGAGTTGAAAGAATATAGATATAGAAAAAGAAATAGAGATAGACTACAAAAAAGAGATATAAAGAGATAGATTTAAAAAAATAGGACCGTTATATAATCAATAAAATTAGTTTGTAATTTATAACAAATACAAATTAAAAAGAGGGTTGAAAAATTGATCAAGCATAATCGGTGATATAAACATGTTTAAAAATTATTAAAATGATAAATAAAGATAAATTTGATCTTGAGATAAAAAACGTGTATATATATATATATATATATATATATATATATTTCAAATGATATATAAATTATACATGATATACATAAAGTAAAAGCGATTGAAGACAGAGAACAAAGAATTATGTATCTCCATTTTTACTATTTGAAAAATCAGATCAGCTAATTGAAGATGCTTTATAATTTTTTATATATATATATATGTATATAGAGATATATACATTTATATATATATATATATATATATATATATATATATATATATAAATAAAAATCGATTTGTTCTATATATATATATATATATATATATATAAACAAATATATATATATTTATTTAAATTTTAATGTAAATTTATATATATGTATAAATATATATATTGTATATAATAGATGTATAAATACATATATAGATTTAGATACATATATATATATATTTCGAATTATATCTCTATCTTTATATATATATATATATATATATATATATATATATATATATATATATATATATATATATATATGTGTGTGTGTGTATATATGTATATATATATATATATATATATATATGTATATAGTTATATGTATATATAATTTTGATATCATTGTCAGTAACAATTCGTTGATATCTATAATTTTGATTTATACTTATAGAAATATAGATCTATATATTTAGAATTGCAAGTGATCTCAAATTGAACTTTGAAAGAGTATTGAATTACGCGGTGAACCAGGACAAAAGAATAATGCTAGCAATGCATTCACTGAAGCCAACGAGATTATAAAGTGTTATGGCCTTGAAGAATGTGCCGTTGCTTAGCAACCTTATCTATGGCCCTTCTTTCTGAGTAGGACAAAAGAAGCAATTTTACATATCACACTCAAATTGTAAAACTAAAATTTATCTTTATATTTTTTGAGTGCATAAAAACTAGTAAGAAATGATATTTATAAAGAATAAAAGTGTGCATACATTATCCAATCGTGATAATGTACATGTCAAATCATTGATATGTTTTAATATTATTACATTTTTAAATCAGAGTAATATATGTTATAGTTATTGATTACGAAAATGTCAATATTTGTATCAAATCGAAGACATACATAATTGACAATAAAAGAACATGGAGTTTATTGCATTGATGTAAAATCTTTTACTATTTAAAAATTGCTGATCGCCAAAAAAAAACATATATATTGCGTTTTTTTTTTTTTTTTTAATACATTTATAACATTATACTTACTGATTGCCATATAAAATTGAATTGCAAACATAAAAATACCAAAAAAAATGTATGTATTGCAAGATTGAGATATAGATATATATATTATCGATAGTATATAAATAAAATAATGTCTATATATCTAACATTATATAATTATATTTCAGACTGTGATCAAATAACAGAATTAATATTATTACAAATAAATACCTCAAAATTAATGCAGAAAATACAGTAAAAAAGTCACTCTGGAGATCGTTATAGATGCTGCTGCTTTTGCTTGCTGCCGATAGTGTAACATAGACTAAATACAATGTTGCAAGATACAATTAGGAAACGAAAGACACGCAGGCGCAATAGCTTGGACTAACGGAACAAGCCACGCAAGCGCATATTGAAATCCAAGTTGAAACGCATGCGCAGATTGATTTGCCCGCGGGAGCGCGCTCCAGTAATATGTAATCGAGCGTGAGGGAATGGTCTATAACGAAAGGACCTTTCAAGCCGGAAATCATGGATGGGAGGAGTTGGACCTGAAATCGGAGCTAAGTATTATTTGAAAATAAAAGATAACAGCATGATTTAAAAAAAAAATAAAGATTGCAGTTTTTTGTGCAAGCGTATTGACAATCAAAATATTTGATTAGAAAGAGGAAAATTGACAATCACTTTAATAACTTTATTATAGTAGCGGCGACGTTGCGGGTGGGGGATTAGGGGTTAATAATTGTACAATTTATTATAGTGTTTGCGAGGCGGGAGTGCGGCGGTTTAGGGGTTAATACATTTATTATAGTGGTGGCGATGTCCGGTCGGCAGATTAGGGGTTAATAAGTGTAGGTAGGTGGCGGCGACGTTGGGGGGGGGCAGATTAGGGGTTAATAAATATAGTATAGGTGTCAGCGATGTTAGGGACAGCAGATTAGGGGTTCATAGCTATAATGTAGGTTGCGGCGGTGTCCGGAGTGGCAGATTAGGGGTTAATAATATAAAGTAGGTGTCAGCGATAGCGGGGCGGCAGATTAGGGGTTAATAAGTGTAAGATTACGGGTGTTTAGACTCGGGGTTCATGTTAGGGTGTTAGGTGTAGACAGGGCCGGATTTACATCTCAGGAGCCTGTAGGCACAACAATCTGAAGCGCCCCCCCCCCCCAAAAAAAGAGGAAAAAAACAACTTTAGGAAAAAAAATTATTATTATTTAGGACAAATAAAAATAAATATTAGATTAAAACATTAAAGCTTAAGGTAACAAGGTAAGTACAGTATTACTTTTAACTCTGTGCAAAATCACAATAAAGAAAATACAATATGTAAACTTACAAACATAAATTAACAGGTCATAACCTCTACAGTGCGCTCTCGTGGGCTAAAGAGGTATGAGTGAGTACACCTGAGGAAAGTGCTGTAATACTTTGAAATCAGTGCAAAATCAAACTAAATCACATACCTTTAAATACAAATAAAACACAGAACTAAATAAATGCCGTGTCTTGTAAGTTTTAAAACATCTACAATAATATGTAAACTTAAAACATAAATCTAAGGGTCATTCTAAGCGGCATTGTTTTGATGCCAGAAGTGTCCAGTTCTCAGCCAATGTATGTATATATAGTCTACGGGCTTGATTTAATTCTTTTGGATATGCTTTTTAAATGATTCAAATAGGTTACAAAAATCACCACAGACTATAATGGTAATTGTTGTAGATAAATCTTTTGAAAACTTTTTCTAACAGATTTAAATGATTTGAAAAGAATATCCAAAAGGAATTCAAATGAGCCCTAAATCTGGTATGAATTGGCATGATCATTTTAAAGTATGAACTTCCACTTTATCATAGCAACTTAGACCAGAGGGACTGTCAGTACCAAAGACAGCAAGGTGTCAAACAATTTGTAAACATTTTAACAAATTACTATAGTTGAGCTCCCAGGGTGGGAGGGGGGCAACTGGTACCAAAATCACTACAGCTCATTGTAGTGGTTATGGTGCTTAGATTTAACCTTTAAAGTGCTGTTACCTTTTAAATATCAACCAAAATACTATGGCCTAGATTTAGAGTCCTCCTAACGCTGGTTTTAGGCTACCTCCGGTATTTGGAGTCACTCAAAAAAGGGTCTAACGCTCACTTTTCAGCCGAAACTTTTCCATACCGCAGATCCCCTTACGTCAATTGCGTATCCTATCTTTTCAATGGGATCTTTCTAACTCCGGTATTTAGAGTCGTGTCTGAAGTGAGCGTTAGACATCTAACGACAAAACTCCAGCCGCAGGAAAAAAGTCAGTAGTTAAGAGCTTTCTGGGCTAACGCCGGTTTATAAAGCTCTTAACTACTGTACTCTAAAGTACACTAACACCCATAAACTACCTATGTACCCCTAAACCGAGGTCCCCCCCACATCGCCGCCACTCGATTAATTTTTTTTAACCCCTAATCTGCCGACCGCCACCTACGTTATACCTATGTACCCCTAATCTGCTGCCCCTAACACCGCCGACCCTATATTATATTTATTAACCCCTAATCTGCCCCCACAACGTCGCCGCCAGCTACCTACACCTATTAACCCCTAATCTGCCGACCGCAAAGCGCCGCCACCTACATTATAGCTATGTACCCCTAATCTGCTGCCCCTAACACCGCCGACCCCTATATTATATTTATTAACCCCTAATCTGCCCCCACAACGTCGCCGCCACCTGCCTACACTTATTAACCCCTAATCTGCCGAGCGGACCGCACTGCTATTATTATAAAGTTATTAACCCCTAATCCGCCTCACTAACCCTATAATAAATAGTATTAACCCCTAATCTGTCCTCCCTAACATCGCCGACACCTAACTTCAAACATTAACCCCTAATCTGCCGACCGGAGCTCACCGCTATTCTAATAAATGTATTAACCCCTAAAGCTAAGTCTAACCCTAACACTAACACCCCCCTAAGTTAAATATAATTTAAATCTAACGAAATAAATTAACTCTTATTAAATAAATTATTCCTATTTAAAGCTAAATACTTACCTGTAAAATAAACCCTAATATAGCTACAATATAAATTATAATTATATTATAGCTATTTTAGGATTTATATTTATTTTACAGGTAACTTTGTATTTATTTTAACCAGGTACAATAGCTATTAAATAGTTAAGAACTATTTAATAGCTAAAATAGTTAAAATAATTACAAAATTACCTGTAAAATAAATCCTAACCTAAGTTACAATTAAACCTAACACTACACTATCAATAAATTAATTAAATAAACTACCTACAATTACCTACAATTAACCTAACACTACACTATCAATAAATTAATTAAATACAATTCCTACAAATAAATACAATTAAATAAACTAGCTAAAGTACAAAAAATAAAAAAGAACTAAGTTACAAAAAATAAAACAATATTTACAAACATAAGAAAAATATTACAACAATTTTAAACTAATTACACCTACTCTAAGCCCCCTAATAAAATAACAAAGCCCCCCAAAATAAAAAAATGCCCTACCCTATTCTAAATTACTAAAGTTCAAAGCTCTTTTACCTTACCAGCCCTGAACAGGGCCCTTTGCGGGGCATGCCCCAAGAAGTTCAGCTCTTTTGCCTGTAAAAAAACCCATACAATACCCCCCAACATTACAACCCACCACCCACATACCCCTAATCTAACCCAAACCCCCTTAAATAAACCTAACACTAAGCCCCTGAAGATCTTCCTACCTTGTCTTCACCTCACCGGGTTCACCGATCTGTCCAGAAGAGCTCCTCCGATGTCCTGATCCAAGCCCAAGCGGGGGGCTGAAGAGGTCCATGATCCGGCTGAAGTCTTCATCCAAGCGGGGCAAGAAGAGGTCTTCCATCCGATTGAAGTCTTCATCCAAGCGGCATCCATCCGGAGCGGAGCGGCAGCATCCTGAAGACCTCCACCGCGGACCCATCTTCATCCGGCGACGTCCAACTGAAGAATGACGGTTCCTTTAAGGGACGTCATCCAAGATGGCGTCCCTCGAATTCCGATTGGCTGATAGGATTCTATCAGCCAATCGGAATTAAGGTAGGAATATTCTGATTGGCTGATGGAATCAGCCAATCAGAATCAAGTTCAATCCGATTGGCTGATCCAATCAGCCAATCAGATTGAGCTCGCATTCTATTGGCTGTTCCAATCAGTGGGTTGTAATGTTGGGGGGCTTGGGTATTGTATGTTTTTTTTTACAGGCAAAAGAGCTGAACTTCTTGGGGCATGCCCTGCAAAGGGCCCTGTTCAGGGCTGGTAAGGTAAAAGAGCTTTGAACTTTAGTAATTTAGAATAGGGTAGGGCATTTTTTTTATTTTGGGGGCTTTGTTATTTTATTAGGGGGCTTAGAGTAGGTGTAATTAGTTTAAAATTGTTGTAATATTTTTCTTATGTTTGTAAATATTTTTTTATTTTTTGTAACTTAGTTCTTTTTTATTTTTTGTACTTTAGCTAGTTTATTTAATTGTATTTATTTGTAGGAATTGTATTTAATTAATTTATTGATCGTGTAGTGTTAGGTTAATTGTAGGTAATTGTAGGTAGTTTAATTAATTTATTGATAGTGTAGTGTTAGGTTTAATTGTAACTTAGGTTAGGATTTATTTTACAGGTAATTTTGTAATTATTTTAACTATTTTAGCTATTAAATAGTTCTTAACTATTTAATAGCTATTGTACCTGGTTAAAATAAATACAAAGTTACCTGTAAAATAAATATAAATCCTAAAATAGCTATAATATAAATATAATTTATATTGTAGCTATATTAGGGTTTATTTTACAGGTAAGTATTTAGCTTTAAATAGGAATAATTTATTTAATAAGAGTTAATTTATTTCGTTAGATTTAAATTATATTTAACTTAGGGGGGTGTTAGTGTTAGGGTTAGACTTAGCTTTAGGGTTTAATACATTTATTAGAATAGCGGTGAGCTCCAGTCGGCAGATTAGGGGTTAATGTTTGAAGTTAGGTGTCGGCGATGTTAGGGAGGGCAGATTAGGGGTTAATACTATTTATTATAGGGTTAGTGAGGCGGATTAGGGGTTAATAACTTTATAATAATAGCGGTGCGGTCCGCTCAGCAGATTAGGGGTTAATAAGTGTAGGCAGGTGGCGGCGACGTTGTGGGGGGGCAGATTAGGGGTTAATACTATTTATTATAGGGTTAGTGAGGCGGATTAGGGGTTAATAACTTTATAATAATAGCGGTGCGGTCCGCTCAGCAGATTAGGGGTTAATAAGTGTAGGCAGGTGGCGGCGACGTTGTGGGGGGGCAGATTAGGGGTTAATAAATATAATATAGGGGTCGGCAATGTTAGGGGCAGCAGATTAGGGGTACATAGCTATAATGTAGGTGGCGGCGCTTTGCGGTCGGCAGATTAGGGGTTAATAGGTGTAGGTAGCTGGCGGCGACATTGTGGGGGGCAAATTAGGGGTTAATAAATATAATATAGGGGTCAGCGGTGTTAGGGGCAGCAGATTAGGGGTACATAGGGATAATGTAAGTAGCGGCGGTTTACGGAGCGGCAGATTAGGGGTTAATAATAATATGCAGGGGTCAGCGATAGCGGGGGCGGCAGATTAGGGGTTAATAAGTGTAAGGCTAGGGGTGTTTAGACTCGGGGTACATGTTAGAGTGTTAGGTGCAGACGTAGGAAGTGTTTCCGCATAGCAAAGAATGGGGCTGCGTTAGGAGCTGAACGCGGCTTTTTTGCAGGTGTTTTTTTTCAGCTCAAACAGCCCCATTGTTTCCTATGGGGGAATCGTGCACGAGCACGTTTTTGAGGCTGGCCGCTTCCGTAAGCAACTCTGGTATCGAGAGTTGAAGCTGCGTTAAATATGCTCTACGCTCCTTTTTTGGAGCCTAACGCAGCCATTCTGTGGACTCTCAATACCAGAGTTATTTTTATGGTGCGGCCAGAAAAAAGCCAGCGTTAGCTACGCGGGTCGTTACCGACAAAACTCTAAATCTAGCCGTTGGTAAACAACATGTGAACCAAAATTAAAGGGATTAAATCCCTTTTCAATAAGAACAGTGGAGATTAGTATTCATATTTGTAAAATAAATGAGGTAGATCCCAAACTTGCAGAGTCTTAAAAGCTGAAGATAATAGTTCAATGCTACAGCATATGCTTTCTTCTTGATTTCTGCTCTGCAAAGGTATCAATAATATCTTCACAACCCAGATTTTTCACAAGTTCTCCTTCAATAGCCAAAAGGGAGAGTGCGTTTAACCTTTCTTGAGCCATTGAACCCCGCAGATAATTTTTTACTCGTCTTAAGGTAGAAAACGACCTTTCACCAGAACAATTAGTTGCAGGAGATGTCAAGAAAAGTCTTAATGCAATGTGTACATTCGGATATAGGTCAGATAAGTCTTCCTCATGAAACAGTCTGCATAGTCTTGACAGTGGGATAGTTTTGCACTCAGACTCCATTAAACACTTTAGATGTCCGCTCAGTTGGATGCACTCTTCTGTTATGTCATCTTCTAAGTCATCATTAAAATATTTTAAAAGATTAGCTGCACTTGTAGAAATTTCTGGCAGTGTCAAATTGTGAACCTTTTCAAGAAAACTGAAACAATTAAAAAGTGCTGTGTAAGACTCACTTCTTCGCCCTAACTCAAAAAGTATTTCGTCCATAAGAACATTAAAAGTATTTATGCGAAAAACGTCTTTTCCAGTCTCAATTACATAGCTCTCTTTACTTTCATCAAATCTAGGGTTGTGTTTCTTCTTTCGTTTAATGTCATGCTGATACTCCTCAATTTCACACATTGCCTTAGAAAGCTGTTCATAGTGTTCAAAATTGTATCTTAAGTTTCTTATTAATTCTGCAAGAGAGCTGTACATTTGAACGACTGTTCCCAGGTCAATATGGACACTCTGCAACTTCATGCTGACTACTTTAAATCTCTTCAGTATAATTCCCCACACATTTGTCATTATTGCAGTCTCCAGACGGTTTAAAAGATTAAAAATACTTTCAGCTTCATTTCTTGTTTTTTTTTCTCTCTTCAACATTATCTGCTATTTGTTCAAGGGCTTTTAAAATGTCCACCCATCCTTCTTTTAGAGCTTGGCATGCATCTTGTCTTGCTGACCAGCGTGTTTGGGATAAACTCTTGACAACAGGTGTTCCAGGGCTCAGACAGGACATCAACACACTCCAACGATTAGTGGAAGCTGTAAAAAAGTTATACAACAGTTGCAAAGATGAAAAAAATGTAGATGATTCCTGACAGCACTCTGCAGCAACTGATGCCACAAGGTTAAGAGAATGCGCTGCACATGGCACATATAGGGCTAATGGATTTATGTTCTTAATCCGGGCTTGAACACCGGAGTATGCACCTGGCATGTTGCTTGCATTGTCATAAGATTGACCTCGACAATCCTTTATGTCAAGACCACATTTTTCTAAAGTGCTCAATATGATATCTGTAATTTGTTGAGATTTGTGTCCTACGTTTGCTATAAAACCCATGAACCGTTCCACAGCGATACCATCAGGTCTAATGTACCTTAAGATAAAGGTCAGTTGGTCCACATGAGATATGTCAGGTGTAGAATCAACGCTTATGCCATAATATTTAGCTTTTTTTGCTTCACTCACAATTTGTGTGATCAATGCATCACTTATTAATTTTATTTTTTCTTCATAAACTGTTTTAGAGAGGTACGATGTATGTCTACTCCCTACTTTTCCATATTCTTTTAGATGTTGCAGTAAAAATGGATCAAACTCTGAAACTAGTTCCAACAAACCAAGGTAGTTGCCATTATGTAGACTACCTAACTCTTCATCAGTACCACGAAACGGCAATCCACGTGTAGCAAGAGTTTTAACAGTGGCACATACACGTTTTAAAACATTCCTCCAATATTGCCTCTCTTCTTCCATCTACTCCACCATTAGTCTATCAATTCGTCCTTTGGCACTTCCTCTAACTTTTAGTGCAACAACAGATGATCTGTGGTGCTGTGAAGATTCATGTTTATGAATTCTCCCTGCAGCATTTACCCAGTCATTAAAACCAGATGAACTTGAAAATGCATTGAGTTGATCACCAAAAAGTAGATACTACCATTGTTTTCTGAATAAACCAACCAAGATCTCTTTTGCAACTCTCCATTTTCATCTTCCTTTTAAAAAGGTCTTCTGTACAAAATCGAACATTATCTCCATACACTCTTTTTGATTTGCTGAAGTCTACACTAGTATTTTGCTGTATTCCATGAAGTGCAATATGATCTCTAATTTCTTCGTTAATAACCCACATGGCTGGGTCACCAGAAAATGGAGCTGGTGTACACATATCCACTTCAACCACAGGTTCAGAACTAGATTTTGCTTCGCCAGATTTAGACACAGAAGATGTACTAGGTGTTTGAATGGAGTCATCATGCATTTCAACATCTTTATTAACATCACTGTGCATCACATGTTCTTCAACAGTGTCATCACTGCATTTATCTTCTTCTGCAATCGATACATCAGAAGATTTTGAACCGCTTGGACCACCAAAATAAGACTGTATTTTTCAAACTTTTGATAAGAGTTGATCTGTCTTTTTTTGTTTTTCTTCTCTCAGTCTTTTAAACTGATAGCCACTCTTTTTCTTTTTTGGTTCACTCATGGCTGGCACGTGCAATTTGCCTAAAAAAAAAAAAAATACCAAATGGGTATGGTAAATGGAGGCTTAAGGCTTGGTCTCAATTTTTTGTTAAAACATTTTGTAATGGTCTGACTAAAAATGGGACACCTGCCCTGCCACCAACAGCCCATCCTAATATAATATGGGCACAGCTTTTCTTCCTCTTTATAGCGCAAATTCTTAGGGGCAAAAATTACTTTTGAAATTTTGCACCCCTAAAAATGTTGTGCCTGTCCTGTGCACCCTCCTCTACGCTGATGCCATTAACCCAGTGGCAGCCAGAGCACTGCAACACAAACCCACTTTTATTATTTGTGCCTTTCATGTTAGTACTTGGTAGGCTAATTTAACCCTCATCAAAAGGACACAAATACATTGTTGATAGGGAATGCCTGGCAGACTTTCCAGCAAATGAAAGGTTAAAACTATAAGGTAAACATTTTTCTAATTTACTTCTATTACCAATTTTGCTATATTCTCTCTGTATCCTCTCTTGAAGGAGCATCAGTGCACTTCTGGAAATTAGCTGAACACATTCGTAAGCCAATTTCAAGAGACATATATATGCAGCCAACAATCAGCAGCTAGCTCCCAGTCCCTGAACCTATATAGATATGCTTCTCAACAAATGACAACAAGAGAATAAAGTAAATTATATAAAATAAGTAAATTGGAAAGTTGCTTAAAAATGTATTCTCTATCTAAATCCGGATTGAAAAATGTTGGGTTTCATGCACTCTCAGGATAGATAGAATATGATATATATATATATATATATATATATATATATATATATATATATATATATATATATATATATATATATATATATATATATCAATGTAAAAGCCCTACATGACTGAAAACTGGAGCTCACCAGAAATAATAGTTTATCATAGACACTTAAAGGGACATAATACTCATATGCTAAATCACTTGAAACTGATGCAGTATAACTGTAAAAAGCTGACAGGAAAATATCACCTGAGCATCTCTATGTAAAAAAGGAAGATATTTTACCTCACAATCTCCTCAGCTCAGCAGAGTAAGTTTTGTGTAAAAAGTTATACTTCACCTGCTCCCAGCTGCAGGTAAAAATAAATAAATGAAGAAATGAACAGCAGCCAATCAGCATCAGCAGTGCTGAGGTCAGGAACCTTTACTGTGATCTCATGAGATTTGACTTAACTCTCATGAGATTTCATTGTAAACTTCCTTTACCTGATTGGTGAAATAATATGAGAGTGCACGAGGCTCATCCCTTCAGCTGTCCTAGGACATACATTCTAATATGCTGCTTAGAAATCCTTTACAATGGGAGGTGGCTACTGAGGAACTTTTGAGGTAAAATATCTTTCTTTTTTACATAGAGATGTTCAGGTGATATTTTCTAGTGAGCTTTTTACAGCTATGCTGCATCACTTTCAAGTGTTTAAACATTTGGGTATTATGGCCCTTTAAGGCCCTGAGACCCTTTATACAGAAGTTCAAAATGTATGTGCATATAGTGACTGCACAGGTGGAATTAGTCACTATCACACTATCACATTTTATGTTTGCCCTCACAGCACCCTTAAAATCAATAAGGGTGGTTATAACATAGCAGATTTGAGTACAAATGATTCACGCTATTTTATATAATCAGCTTATCTGATTCAACAAGTACTTTAATAAAGCAGACTTCCAATTGTAAAGGGACAGTCAAGTCCAAAAAATCTTTTATGTTTCAAATAGGGCATGTAATTTTAAACAACTTTCCAATTTGCTTTTTTATCTCGGTATTCTCAGTTTAAAGCTAAACCTAGGAAGGCTCATAAGATCATTTCTAACCTCTTGAAGGCCGTCTCTAATAACTTGCTTTTTAAATTTCCTTATCACAACAGGGGAGAGCTAGTTCATGTAACCAAATAGATAGCATTGTGATCATGCCCGTGGATTGTGGCAGACGCTGCACTAATTGGCTAAAATGAAAGTCAATAGATAGTAAATAAAATGTCATGTGATCAGGGGGCTGTCAGAAGATATCATAGAGGTAAAAAGTATATTATTATAACTGTGTTGGTTGTGCAAAACTGGGGAATGGGTAATAAAGCAGGGATTATCTATCTTTTAAAACAACAAATATTCTGGTGTTGACTGTCCCTTTAAAATTAAATTGTACAAAAAAAGGCAGCGAAAGCAATCTTTTAGAGCAAATAAAATATTTTTGCAATACAACTTAAACCATAAGGCCTTTTTATGGAGATACACTAACACACATACACCTATTATTGCTATATTTGTTGTAATTAAAGCTACACCAAAAATTAATATACACGTAAAGGGACATTAAACCTAAAAAAATATTCCAAGATTCAGATAGAGAATACAATTTTAAACAAAATTCCCAGAATTATTTTATCTAATTTGCTTCATTCTTTAGATATCCTTTGTTGGAGAAATAGCATTGCACAGGGTTGAGCCAATCACATGAGGCATATATCTGCAGCCACTAATCAGCAGCTACTAAGACTATCTAGATATGCTTTTCAACAAAGGATATCAACAGAATGAAGCAAATTAGATAATAGACCTAAATTGGAAAGTTGTTTTCAATTGTATTCTCTATCTGAATCATGAACAAATAATTTTGGGTTATGTCCCTTTAACTTAACTCAAATGGCCATATAATTGAAAACTTATCAAAAATGGATGGAACATTACATATACACCTTTTTAAATGTATGTATTGCAGATATCTCTGGTAATTTATTTTGTTTATTTATTAATAGGAGCTCCCAGGACAGGACTTATTCAGCATCTTGGGGTTACATTTTGTACCCCACCCTCACTGACAGGAGGACAAGAAACATTTTTGTGGTTTAAACCTAGTGATGTCGCGAACATAAAATTTTACGTTCGCAAACGGCGAACGCGAACTTCCTCAACTGTTCGCGAACGGGCGAACCGGGCGAACCACCATAGACTTCAATAGGCAGGCGAATTTTAAAACCCACAGGGACTCTTTCTGGCCACAATAGTGATGGAAAAGTTGTTTCAAGGGCACTAACACCTGGACTGTGGCATGCCGGAGGGGGATCCATGGCAAAACTCCCATGGAAAATTACACAGTTGATGCAGAGTCTGGTTTTAAGCCATAAAGGGCATAAATCACCTAACATTCCTAAATTATTTGGAATAATGTGCTTTAAAACATCAGGTATGATGTTGTGTTGATCAGGTAGTGTAAGGGTTACGCCCGCTTCACAGTGACAGACCAAACGCCCCGTTTAACGCACTGCAAACAACCGCAAACAGTCCATTTGCACAACCGCAAACTCCCCATTTGCACAAGGTTGGATACCAAGCTAGCCATGTCCCGTTCCTTGTCCTCACTGATGTCATTAAAGGTCTCTTCCTCCACCCAGCCGCGTACAACACCAAGGGTCCCCGAAAGGTGACAACAAGCCCCCTGGGACGCCTGCTGTGTTTGGTCTTCCACCTCCTCAAAGCCACCTTCCTCCTCTCACTCCTCTTCTTCAGACTCCTCTCTCTGCGTTGCCTCTCTCTGCGTTATTATAAGGTGTGTTAAGTAGTACTATTCCTATCAGTTTAATCCCTGTTACGTCCCCTATCAGGGGACGTGTATATGGCATCGATTTTAGGAACTGGGAGATGGAAAAAGATGCTTGGTCGGTCCTCCTACTTCAAATTTGGGGCACTGCGCGTGCAATCTAATGTGCCACCAGATAGGAGTGGTGTGTTAAGTAGTACTATTCTTAACAGTTTAATCCCTGTTACATCCCCTATCAGGGGACGTGTATATGGCATTGATTTTAGGAACCGGGAGATGGAAAAAGATGCTTGGTCGGTCCTCCTACTTCAAATTTGGGGCACTGCGCGTGCAATCTAATGTGCCACCAGATAGGAGTGGTGTGTTAAGTAATACTATTCTTATCAGTTTAATCCCTGTTACGTCCCTTATCAGGGGACGTGTATATGGCATCGATTTTAGGAACCGGGAGATGGAAAAAGATGCTTGGTCGGTCCTCCTACTTCAAATTTGGGGCACTGCGCGTGCAATCTAATGTCCCACCAGATAGGAGTGGTGTGTTAAGTAGTACTATTCTTATCAGTTTAATCCCTGTTACGTCCCCTATCAGGGGACGTGTATATGGCATCGATTTTAGGAACCGGGAGATGGAAAAAGATGATTGGTCAGACCTCCTACTTCAAATTTGGGGCACTGCGCGTGCAATCTAATGTGCCACCAGATAGGAGTGGTGTGTTAAGTAGTACTATTCTTATCAGTTTAATCCCTGTTACGTCCCCTATCAGGGGACGTGTATATGGCATCGATTTTAGGAACCGGGAGATGGAAAAAGATGCTTGGTCGGTCCTCCTACTTCAAATTTGGGGCACTGCTCGAGCAATCTAATGTGCCACCAGATATGAGTGGTGTGTTAAGTAGTTCTATTCTTATCAGTTTAATCCCTGTTACGACCCCTATCAGGGGACGTGCATATGGCATCGATTTTTTGGAAGCGGGAGATGGAAAAAGATGCTTGGTCGGTCCTCCTACTTCAAATTTGGGGCACTGCGCGTGCAATCTAATGTGCCACCAGATAGGAGTGGTGTGTTAAGAAGTTCTATTCTTATCAGTTTAATCCCTGTTACGTCCGCTATCAGGGGACGTGTATATGGTATCGATTTTAGGAACCGGGAGATGGAAAAAGATGCTTGGTCGGACCTCCTACTTCAAATTTGGGGTACTGCATGTGCAATCTAATGTGCCACCAGATAGGAGTGGTGTGTTAAGTAGTACTATTCCTATCAGTTTAATCCCTGTTATGTGCCTTTTTTTTGGATTGGTTTTTGAAGCCACAGTGCAGCACCAGAGGCCAGAAAAATTAGGCATGTACACATGCCTAAAAAATTAGGTATTGTTGCAGCCGCTGCTGTAGCAGCGGCCAGAAAAATTGATGTTTGTTTCCCAGGCAGAAAGTGCCCTAAAACATTGCGGCTTGAACCTAGTTGGTGGCGGATAAGTCACGCAAGTCATCATCAGGCCTTTTTTAGTTGAATGTATCGCCCACTGTCAGTCTCTTCGGGATCCATCCCTCATTCATCTTAATAAAGGTGAGGTAATCTAGACTTTTTTGACCTAGGTGACTTCTCAGTGACAATACCTCCTGCTGCACTGAAGGTCCTTTCTGACAGGACACTTGAAGCGGGGCAGACCAGAAGTTCTATCGCAAATTGGGATAGCTCAGGCCACAGGTCAAGCCTGCACACCCAATAGTCAAGGGGTTCATCGCTCCTCAGAGTGTCGATATCTGCAGTTAAGGCGAGGTAGTCTGCTACCTGTCGATCGAGTCGTTCTCTGAGGGTGGACCCCGAAGGGCTGTGGCGATGCGTAGGACTTAAAAAGCTCTGCTTGTCCTCCATCAACAACACGTCTGTAAAGCGTCCTGTCCTTGCCGGCATGGTCGTGGGAGGAGGAGGATTACTTTCACCTCTTCCCCTGTTAGATTCCCATTGTGCTGTGACATCACCCTTATATGCTGTGTAAAGCATACTTTTTAATTTATTTTGGAACTGCTGCATCCTTTCCGACTTGCGGTAATTCGGTAACATTTCAGGCACTTTATGCTTATACCGGGGGTCTAGTAGCGTGGACACCCAGTACAGGTCGTTCTCCCTCATCCTTTTTATACGAGGGTCCCTCAGCAGGCACGACAGCATGAAAGACCCCATTTGCACACGGTTGGATGCCGAGCTACTCATGTCCCGTTCCTCGTCCTCAGTGATCTCACTGAAGGTATCTTCTTCCCCACAGCCACGTACAACACCACAGGTACCAGATAGGTGACAACGAGCACCCTGGGATGCCTGTTGTGGTTGGTCTTCCTCCTCCTCCTCAAAGCCACATTCCTCCTCTGACTCCTCTTCCTCACAATCCTCTTCCAGTGTTGCCGCAGGTCCAGCAAGCGATGCTGATAAGGCTGTTTCTGGTGGTGATGGTGACCACAACTCTTCCTCTTCCTCTTCACGCTCATCTACGGCCTGATCAAGCACTCTTCGCAGGGCACGCTCCAGGAAGAAAACAAATGGTATGATGTCGCTGATGGTGCCTTCGGTGCGACTGACTAGGTTTGTCACCTCCTCAAAAGGATGCATAAGCCTACAGGCATTGCGCATGAGCGTCCAGTAACGTGGCAAAAAAATTCCCAGGTCCGCAGAGGCTGTCCTAGCACCCCGGTCATACAAATAGTCATTAACGTCTTTTTCTTGTTGGATCAGGCGGTTGAACATTAGGAGTGTTGAATTCCAAAGTGTCTGGCTGTCGCAAATCAAGCGCCTCACTGGCATGTTGATTCGCCGCTGGATATCTGAAAAGTGTGCCATGGCCGTGTAGGAACGCCTGAAATGGCCACACACCTTCCTGGCCTGCTTCAGGACGTCCTGTAAGCCTGGGTACTTATGCACAAAGCGTTGTATGATCAGATTACACACATGTTCCATGCACGGCACATGTGTCAACTTGCCCAAATTCAATGCCGCCACCAAATTTCTTCCGTTGTCACAAACCACTTTGCCGATCTCTAGTTGGTGCGGAGTCAGCCACTGATCCACCTGTGCGTTCAGGGCGGGTCTGGTGTGACTCTCTGCTTTCAGGCAAGTCAACCCCAAGACGGCGTGACACTGCCATATCCTGGATGTGGAATAGTACCTGGTGAGCTGGGGGGGTGCTGTTGATGTGGAGCAAGACGCAGCAGCAGAAGAGGACTCAGCCAAGGAGGTTATGGAAGAGGATGGAGTAGTAGGAGTAGAGGAGGTGGCAGCAGGCCTGCCTGCAAGTCATGGCGGTGTCACCAACTCCTATGCAGAGCCACGCATTCCATGGTTGTCAGCCGTCAGCAGGTTTACCCAATGCGCAGTGTAGGTGATATACCTGCCCTGACCATGCTTTGCAGACCAGCTATCAGTGGTCAGATGGACCCTTGCCCCAACACTGTGTGCCGGACATGCCATTACTTCCTTTTGCACAATCGAGTACAGGTTGGGGATTGCCTTTTGTGCAAAGAAATTTCGGCCGGGTACCTTCCACTGCGGTGTCCCAATAGCTACAAATTTTTGGAACGCCTCAGACTCCACCAGCTTGTATGGTAAAAGCTGGCGGGCTAAGAGTTCAGACAAGCCAGCTGTCAGATGCCGGGCAAGGGGGTGACTTTGTGACATTGGCTTCTTTACACTCAAACATGTCCTTGACAGACACCTGACTGTGGGCAGATGAGCAGGAACTGCTCAGGGCAAGACACGGAGTGGCGGATGGTTGAGAGGGGGCAAGGAGGACAGCAGTGGTTGACGTGGCTGAAGATGCTGGACCAGGAGGAGGATGGCGGCTTTGAGTTTGTGTGCTGCTTGTACTCATGTGTTGATCCCATAGGCGTTTGTGATGTGCGATCATGTGCCTTCGCAAAGCAGTTGTACCTAGGTGGGTGTTGGACTTCCCACGACTCAGTTTCTTTTGGCACAGGTTGCAAATGGCATCGCTGTTGTCAGAGGCAGACACACAAAAAAAATGCCACACTGCTGAGCTCTGCAATGATGGCATTCTGGTGGTGGCAACAGCATGCGTTGATTGGCGTGCTGTCTGGCTGACCCCGGGTGCCGATGCATGCTGTCTGACTGTGCCACTAGCTCCTTGCGACGACCTCCCCCTGCTTCCAACTCGTCTCCTCCTCCTCTCTGTCTCCCCATCTGAACTTTCCCCCTCTTCTTCTTCTCTTCTAGCGGGCACCCACGTGACATCCACGGACGCATCGTCATCATCAACCGCTTCAATTGTATCTGACAACTCAGCAAAGGAAGCAGCAGCGGGTACAACATCATCATCATCATCACACCGTACGTCCATGTGTGTAATGCTGCCTGACTGAGACATATCCCTGTTATCTACATCCTCTGGCAATAATGGTTGCGCATCACTATCACTCATTTCTTCCAACTGATGTGTAAATAACTCCTCTGACAGATCAAGTGAAGCGGCTGTGGTGTGCTAGTGTTGGTGGTGGCGGCAGGCGGGCGAGTGGTAACTTGAGAGGTGCCCTAAGCTAAGCTGGAGGAGGATGGTGCGTCAAGGTTCCGAGCAGAAGCTGTAGAAGATTGGGTGTCCTCACTGTCCTGTGTTAGCCAGTCAACTATGTCCTCAGAGTCAGAACTTTTCGAGTTCAGGGTACGTGGCCTCTGAACACTGGGCATTATTCTAGGGCCAAAGGGAATCACATCACCACGACCACGACGGCTCCTGCGGGGTGGCCTGCCTCTGCCTGTCATTTTTTTTTTTCGATTGGTGGTACTATGCGTGCAAGCTACTGTGACAACAGATATGAGTGGCACTGTGCACTGGCAGAAGTTGGCAGAGTAGACGCTGTAGGCCTGACACACACGCTTGCAGACAACTAACTGCTATTCAATCTATTACAGTCAAAATTGTATTTTTTTTTTAAATGTACACTACTGTTACACCAGATATGAGTTGCACTGGTGTGACACTGTGCCCTGGCAGGCACTGAAATGCACACGTGTGAAGGAAACTGACTGCTATTATTTCACAGTCAAAAAAGTGTTGTTTTTTTTAAATGTACACTACTGTTACAACAGATATGAGTGGTGGCACTGGGGTGACACTGTGCCCTGGCAGGCACTAAAACGCACACGTGTGAAAGAAACTGACTGCTATTATTTCACAGTCAAAAAAGTGTTGTTTTTTTTAAATGTACACTACTGTTACACTAGATATGAGTTGCACTGGTGTGACACTGTGCCCTGGCAGGCACTGAAATGCACACGTGTGAAGGAAACTGACACTGCTATTATTTCACAGTCAAAAAAGTGTTGTTTTTTTTTTAAAATGTACACTACTGTTACACCAGATATGAGTTGCACTGGTGTGACACTGTGCCCTGTCAGGCAGGCACTGAAACGCACACGTGTGAAGGAAACTGACTGCTATTATTTCACAGTGAAAAAAGTGTTGTTTTTTTTTTAAATGTACACTACTGTTACAACAGATATGAGTGGTGGCACTGGGCAAGTGGGCACAGTATAAGCTGTGAGTCTGACACACACGCTAGCAGGCAGGCAACTGCAATTAGATTACACAGGAAAAAAAAAAAAGCAGACTGATGTTCTAGCCCTAAAAAGGTCTTTTTGGGGTGCTGTCCTTACAGCAGAGATCAGATGAGTCCTTCAGGACTGTAGTGGACACTGAATACACTAGCCTAGCTATCGATTTCCCTATTAAATCAGCAGCAGCTACACTGTCCCTCCTCTCACTAAGAATGCAGCTTACGAATGAATCTAAAATGGATGCTGTCCAGGAGGTGGGAGGGTCTGGTAGGGAGGGTCTGCTGCTGATTGGCTGTAATGTGTCTTCTGACTGTGAGGTACAGGGTCAAAGTTTACTCAATGATGACGAATAGGGGGCGGATCGAACATCGCATATGTTTGCCCGCCGCAGCGTACACGAACATGCTATGTTCGCCGAGAACTATTCGCCGGCGAACTATTCGCGACATCACTATTTAAACCGTTTGGGTGAGAAATGAACGGTTCACTATAAAACAGTGTATTTGTTTAGTAATTACTATGCTATGAAGCTGACACTGGTCTCAAAGTTTACTATAGGAAGAAAAAAAATTGGACATTGTTTTGCACAAGGAAGTGTTTGAATACATTATTCTGAGTAATTTACTCAGACACTTTTCTTTCTGAAAAACAATGTCCAATTTTTTGCTTCCTATAGTACACTTTGAGACCAGTGTCAGCTTCATAGCTTAGTAATTTACTCTGAGATAGAGAGATGAATGATTCCAGACACTAATTTTTTTAATTACCCCCTGGAAGCCAGAGAAAGGGGCTTTGGTTTCCTGCGTCACAGACAGTCAGATAACTTTTACTGGTGTTAGTCACTGACTGTCTGTAGTACTAGTCTACAGCACAGAAGAGTAGACAGAGTTCATAAAGTTAGTTACAGAGAGAGTCAGACAGGCGGCTGTGAAATGGATGATCATGTTTGTTTCAGACCTGAGACCAGACCCTATTTTTTATATTTAATTACCCTCTGGGATTGGGAACAGCCAGAGAAAGGGGCAGGCAGGCTGTTTGGTTTGCTGCGTCACAGACAGTCAGATAACTTTTACTGGTGTTAGTTACTGACTGTAGTAAAAGTTATCTGACTGTCTGTGATGCAGCAAACCAAACAGCCTGACTGCCCCTTTCTCTGGCTGTGTTCCCAATCCAGAGGGTAATTAAATAAAAACATGAGGGTCTGCCTGGTCTAAGGTCTGGAACAAACATGATCATCCATTTCACAGCCGCCTGTCTGACTCTCTCTGTAAGTTGTAACTTACACAGTTAGTAGTAAACTATTTCTGTGCTGTAGACTAGTACTACAGACAGGTCAGTACTAACACCAGTAAAAAAGTTATCTGACTGTCTGTGATGCAGCAAACCAAACAGCCTGACTGCCCCTTTCTCTGGCTGTGTTCCCAATCCAGAGGGTAATTAAATAAAAACATGAGGGTCTGCCTGGTCTAAGGTCTGGAACAAACATGATCATCCATTTCACAGCCACCTGTCTGACTCTCTCTGTAAGTTGTAACTTACACAGTTAGTAGTAAACTATTTCTGTGCTGTAGACTAGTACTACAGACAGGTCAGTACTAACACCAGTAAAAAAGTTATCTGACTGTCTGTGAAGCAGCAAACCAAACAGCCTGCAGTGCCTGCGCCTTACTCTGGTGCCTGTTCCCAATCCAAAGGGTAATTTAAATAAAAAAAATTAGGGTCTGGTCTCTGCCTCTGGAAAAAACAATCAACATGATCATCCATTTCAAATCACAGCCTGTCTGACTCTCTCTCTGGCTACTGTAACTTACAGTTACTAAACACTACTAGTTCTCTGCTGTAGAATAGTACTATACACAGTCTCAGTCAGTAACTACTAACACCACCAGTAAAAGCATTCTGACTGTCTGTGACGTAGCAAAACAAACAGCCTGCCTGCCCCTTTCTCTGGCTGTTCCCAATCCAGAGAGCGTAATTAAATAAAAAAATAGGGTCTTGTCTCAGGCCCTCAGGTCTGGAAACATCATCCATTTCAGACTGTCTAATCACTTTCACTTAACTAACCGTTTGTTTACTAAAATTATTTACTAAAGTAACTAACGAGTTCTGCTTCTGTCTAACTGTGAGTGCTGTAGAGACACAAGTAGTCTGTACTACTACTAGGTTTTATTTTGATGCTGCGTCACAGACTACTCGCTGACAGACAGTTAGATAACTTGTTTGTTTACTGTATTTGTTACAGGCAACACGCTCATAACTAAGAGTGTACTGTTGTACATACATCATTCATCTTCATTCATGAATCATTATTATTTATATTCATCATGATTCCTCATTCATGATTGATCATGATTCATTCACTAATCAATAATAATAAATGTAAAGCAATTTAGCAAGCAAGCCACCCTAAATAATACAGAGAAGATTAGAGGACTGTCTGTCACTCAGTGTCACTGTCACAGCCAGGCGCTAACTAAGTTGATCACTCTGACCTCACTTCAATTAAACTAAGGCCTAAGGCTGCAGACATGTGTCTAAGGGCGGGCAGCAGGGCAGGCGACAGCCTCCGCTTTGACAGAGTCAGCTCAGGCTCAGCAATAGGAGGTGGACTGCCCAGTGAAATGTGGATTGAGGTCGGACTCAGAGGCGCAAAACTTCAGTCACTCCGGCCAGCAATGAGCACGCACGAGTCACGACGCACTCCTCCTCCCTCAGATCACTGTCTTTCCCGCCACTCTGCCCGCCCGCCAGCCCCAAACAAAAATTAGCAGTGAATCACTATGAATGGCATTGGTGCGCATGATGCGCAGCGCATACCAATACAGAAGAGAAGCAGCAGGCAGGCGCCAGCACACACAGCAACCCAGCCAGGCAGCCAGCACAGTAACTCTGACTCACCTACCTGGGGACTTGTTGTCACTGAAGTCTCTTGACTTGTTGCAGCCAGCACAGTCACTTCTGCCACTGCCGAGTGCCGACTGGAGACTAGCGAGGGTGGAGTCAGGGTGGGAGGGACTCAGGAGTCAGCCTAGGTGGAGACGGAGTCGGAAGAGATCACTGCACTGCAGAGCAGACGTGCTTACTCGTCTCTACTTGCTACAGTTAGTTCATTGTTCCTGATAAAGTTGTTAAGCACTAGCCTAGCCAGTACATATTAAACACTGTCTTCTACACAGTAAGCCCAATCATAAAAAATAAATAAATAAATATATATATATATTTTTTTTTTAGAAAGATTTTTTTTTCAAAAAATAAAATAAAAAAAAACACGGACTCTGTGGCGCCCCCTGCTTCAATGCGCCTGTAGGCACATGCCTACTGTGCCTAATGGCAAATCCGGCCCTGGGTGTAGACTTAGAAAGTATTTCCCGATAGGAAACAATGGGGCTGCGTTAGGAGCTGAACGCTGCTTTTTTGCAGGTGTTAGGTTTTTTTCTCAGCCAGCTCAGCCCCATTGTTTCCTATCGGGAAATAGTTTCTAAGTCTACACCTAACATGCTATCGTGCACGAGCACGTTTTTCCAGCTTACCGCTACCGTAAGCAACGCTGGTATTGAGGGTTGAAGTGGCGCTAAATTATGCTCAATGCTCCCTTTTCTGAGCCTAACGCAGCCATTCAGACAACTCTAAATACCAGCGTTGTCTTAAGGGTGCGCTGGAAAAAAAAGCAGCGTTAACACCGCGGGTCTTTACCGACAAAACTCTAAATGTAGGCCTTTGTTTCCTCGGTAACAAAACAAATATATTAGTAAAAATGTCATTAGTTGCAAATCCACAAAGGCTGTGTATTTAATAAAATGCAGCTGCAAAATACAGTATTTAGGACAAACAGATCATGGAGTACTAATTCACTGTAATCAATGTACATATTTCAATCAAAAGGGCCATAACTTAGAATGGGTCGGCATAGGTGAATCAACTATGGAGGGGTGGTAACTTACGCATAGATTTAGAGTTTTGTCCGTAAAGACCCGCGTAGCTAACGCTACGTAGCTATTTTAGGATTTATATTTATTTTACAGGCAACTTTGTATTTATTTTAACTAGGTACAATAGCTATTAAATAGTTATTAACTATTTAATAGCTACCTAGTTAAAATAATTACAAAATTACCTGTAAAATAAATCCTAACCTAAGTTACAATTAAACCTAACACTACACTATCATTAAATTAATTAAATAAATTAACTACCAATAACAACAATTAAATACAATTAAATAAACTAAACTAAATTACAGAAAATAAAAAAAATTACAAGAATTTTAAACTAATTACACCTAATCTAAGCTCCCTAATAAAATAAAATAAAACCAAAATAATAAAAGTCCCTACCCTATTCTACATTACAAGTAATCAGCTCTTTTTCCAACCCTTAAAAGGGCTTTTTGCGGGGCATGCCCCAAATTAATCAGCTCTATTGCCTGTAAAAAAAATTACAACCCCCCCAACATTAAAACCCACCACACACATACCCCTACTCTAACCCACCCAAACCCCCCTTAAATAAACCTAACACTACCCCCCTGAAGATCTCCCTACCTTGAGTCGTCTTCACCCAGCCGGGCCGAAGTCTTCATCGGATGGGCCAGAAGAGGACATCCAGACCGGCAGAAGTCTTCATCCTATCCGGGCAGAAGAGGACATCCAGACCGGCAGACATCTTCATCCAAGCGGCATCTTCTATCTTCATCCATCCGATGAGGAGCGGCTCCATCTTCAAGACCTCCGGCGTGGAACATCCTTCTTCACCGATGACTACCCGACGAATGAAAGTTCCTTTAAGTGATGTCATCCAAGATGGCCTCCCTCGAATTCCAATTGGCTGATGGGATTCTATCAGCCAATCGGAATTAAGGTAGGAAAAATCTGATTGGCTGATCCAATCAGCCAATCAGATTCAAGTTCAATCCGATTGGCTGATCCAATCAGCCAATCGGATTGAGCTGGCATTCTATTGGCTGTTCCAATCAGCCAATAGAATGCGAGCTCAATCCGATTGGCTGATTGAATCAGCCAATCAGATTTTTCCTACCTTAATTTCCTATTGGCTGATAGAATCCTATCAGCCAATCGGAAATCGAGGGACGCCATCTTGGATGACGTCACTTAAAGGAACCTTCATTCATTGGGTAGTCGTCGGTGAAGAAGGATGTTCCGTGCCGGAGGAGATGGAGCCGCTCCTCGTCGGATGGATGAAGATAGAAGATGCCGCTTGGATGAAGATGTCTGCTGGTCTGGATGTCCTCTTCTGCCCGGATAGGATGAAGACTCTGCCGGTCTGGATGTCCTCTTCTGGCCCATCGGATGAAGACTTCGGCCTATTAAAAATAACTATTTAATAGCTATTGTACCTAGGTAAAATAAATACAAAGTTGCCTGTAAAATAAATATAAATCCTAAAATAGCTACAATATAATTATTCGTTATATTGTAGCTATATTAGGGTTTATTTTACAGGTAAGTATTTAGTTTTAAATAGGAAGACTTTAGTTAATAAGAGTTAATTTATTTCGTTAGATTAAAATTATATTTAACTTAGGGGGGTGTTAGTGTTAGGGTTAGACTTAGCTTTAGGGGTTAATAAATTTATTAGACTAGCGGTGAGCTCCAGTCGGCAGATTAGGGGTTAATGTTTGAAGTTAGGTGTCGGCGATGTTAGGGAGGGCAGATTAGGGGTTAATACTATTTATTATAGGGTTATTGAGGCGGGAGTGAGGCGGATTAGGGGTTAATACATTTATTATACTGGCGGCAAGGTCCGGTCGCAAGATTAGGGGTTAATAAGTGTAGTTAGGTAGCGGCGACATTGGGGGGGGCAGATTAGGGGTTAATAAATATAATATAGGGGTCGGCGATGTGCGGTCGGCAGATTAGGGGTTAAAAATATTTATTAGAGTGGCGGCGATGTGTAGGGACCTCGGTTTAGGGGTACATAGGTAGTTTATGGGTTTTAGTGTACTTTAGAGCACTGTAGTTAAGAGCTTTATATACTGGCATTAGCCCATAAAGCTCTTAACTACAGCCTTTCCATGGGCGGTAGGAGTCTTGTCGGTAGAGGGTCTACCGCTCACTTCAGCCAAGACTCTAAATACCAGCGTTAGGAAGATCCCATTGAAAAGATAGGATACGCAATTGGCGTAAGGGGATCTGCGGTATGAAAAGTCACGGCTTGAAAGTGAGCGTTAGACCCTTTCCTGGCTGACTCTAAATACCAGCGGGCGGCCAAAAGCAGGGTTAGGACCCCTTAACGCTGCTTTTGACGGCTAACGCAGAACTATAAATCTAGGCGTTAGAGATTTAGAATCTCTGCTCTTGAAAAGGGAAATGTGATGGATCTTTAACCTAAAAACTTTTGGAGAGTGGGGTCTTAAAGACACAAAAGTAGCAGTATTTATTTAGCCATAAATTATTTTATATTTAAATAAATGACGGTAGTAAATCACGTTTTGTTCACTTATATCTTTAATATTTTCTTTTGGGAATCTTTATTGTTACAAATTTAATATTGAGTCACTGCCTAATTTAATTTTCACTAATATTGTAATGTTTTATGGAAGTCTTTCTATATTGCAGTCCAATTATTGATTCTAATGTCTGGCTTTTTTGCCCTGACTTACTCTATAGTTTTTTATCATGTAAAATGGACAAATAAGAAATATCGTTCAAAGTATAAATGACAACAAAAGATATCGTCACAGTAAAGGTTGTACAGATAGCTCAACACTGAAATTCAAAGGAATATTCCAATTGGTTAACAAATAAAAAGAAGCCACGTGTCCCGTCAACATCACGTACCTGTTTGGAAACTATACGGACCGGACTAGAAGCAAAGCTCAACTGGTTGGATAATAGTAATTACATGTCTTTTACTTTGCAAGTCCCTATTGGTTTAACAATCACATCTGTTTTTGTTTTGTGAATACTACCATGACAATGTAAATCGCTTGGATTGAGATTTTGATAGATGTATTCCTAATTTAGGTTATAAGCCATTTCTTTCAACAAGTGATGTGTTAAACTTCCTATGGCATTCTTGATTTTAATTTTATATATGGATCACTTGATAAAAGAACGGTCAGATCTTCCCTGATATAAACCAACTCAACACACCTGATTTGGGTGTGTGTCAAGAGGAAGGTAGGCAGGGTTAAGAACACTTTAAATAGGATTCATTCCATTGCTAGGCTATAACAGCTTGTTACAAATTGTTTTATGTGCTCTTGAAAAAAGGCTATGTTTAGCTGAAACGCGTAGTGTTTTTATTCTGCTTTTAATAAATGATTTAAGCTGTACCATGTGGATGTCCTGCTGATCTTTAATAAATGCACATTCTTCATTTGAACTCTGTGAGTATACACGGTCGAAAGAAACTGACAAGCAGGACACCTGCACAGCTGTTTATTCCTTGAGTGATACGGCGGCGCTTACTTTGCAAGACACATTCTGTTATACGGTTTGGGAGAACTGGGGCTGGCTGCGACCACTAAAGAGGGAAGTGCTCTAACATTGTTTACTTTATTAAGTCCAAGAG
Organism: Bombina bombina; assembly: GCF_027579735.1. Classification (NCBI taxonomy): domain Eukaryota; kingdom Metazoa; phylum Chordata; class Amphibia; order Anura; family Bombinatoridae; genus Bombina; species Bombina bombina. The sequence goes on along the minus strand of NC_069505.1, from coordinate 599,673,833 downwards.
GCAGCCGCACCATAACAATAGTAACTTTATTGGGTTAATACAAAAGCATAAAAATGCAACGTTTCGAAACACACAGGTTCTTAATCATGCATATACAAATGCCCACTGAGCTCAGCCTTATATTATAACAAACAACTCCTCCCCATGACATCATCCAGGTTGCAGAGGTGATTATTAATTGCTATTGCACTCATCATTGGCTTCAATAGTGACAAAAGTACTTTCTGTGCTATATATGAGCAATTATGTTGTAAAAATCATAATTTACATCAAAAAATCATTTCAAAAAGTCATAATGATAACATATCCATTAAATTTGTGAAGACTCCATAATCATTTAGAACAACTGCAACAATATATATAGCTCCCATCAGTTTTAATATAACAAATAAAACAGAGATCTATTGAAATACTGAGAGATCCCAATCTATATTCATACCTAGATGCATTCTGGTCTCTTAATAATAGATACAGAATGCCTCTCTCTGTTTCAATTTTTTAACCCTATCCCCCCTCGCCTATCAACTGGAATATGCTCAATAATATGATATCTGAGTTGGCTCACGGTATGTCCAGCCTCTTTAAAATGACATGCAACAGGTGACTTTGCGTAGGCTGTTCTAATATTTTACTTATGTTCCGTGATTCTATCACAGATGCGTCATTTTGCCTACATAAAATCTCGAACATGGGAATTTTAGTATGTATATTACAAAGTTTGTGTTACATGTAAAGAAGCCATTAATTGTAAATTTCATGCCTGTTTGGGGATGGTAAAAGTTACGGCCTTTTATTAAGTTGTTACAATTGCTGCATCCCAAACAGGGAAAGCATCCATTTTTATTGGGGCCTATCAGTGTTTGCCTACTTCTTTTCTTAGTTCCTAAATCAGATCTGACCAATTGGTCCCTGGTGTTTTTAGGCCTCCTAAAAGCAATCATTGGGGGTCTATTAAATTCCACTATTTCAGGGTTACTATGTTTTAGAATGTTCCAATGTTTGTGAATTATATGTGCAATTTTACTACTTTGTCTATTGAATTGGGTAACAAAAACTGTCCTATCTTTGTTTGTTTTTTCTTTTTCGTTATACAGATTGTCTTTAGATATTTGTAGGATATGTTCTCTTTCTTTCTTAATTAAATCACTAGGGTATCCTCTTGCCCTGAACAAGTTAGACATCTCTTCTAGTCTATTGTTAACTATTTTCTCATCAGTAACAATCCTCTTAACTCTTAGGAGTTGGCTCCTAGGTAATGAGTTTTTTAAGGCTCTAGGATGAGCACTATCATAGTGTAATAAGTTGTTACGGTCAATTGTCTTCCTATAGAGGTCTGTTTGAAGATTTCCATTCACTTTGTATACCGTAGTGTCTAGGAAGTTAATCCTTTCTTCACTGTATTCAATGTTAAATTGAATGTTTTTAGTAGCTTGATTGAAAGAGAAAACAAAATCCAATAGGGTCCCAACGTCGCCCATCCATATGCCAAATATATCGTCAATATAGCGCCACCATGTGGCGCCATATTGAATAAATAAAGGATTTTCATAAACATAACATTCTTCAAAAATATTCATGAATATATTGGCATAGGTAGGAGCGACGTTGGAACCCATAGCTGTACCTTGTAGTTGCAAAAAATATTGGTCCTGAAACAGAAAAAAGTTGCAGTGCAAAATAATTTCTAAAAGTTTCAAAATTAAACCAACTTCTGATTGACAATATGTCTTAGAGTGGGTCAGCACAAATTCTATTGCACCCATACCGCTAGAATGTGGGATGGACGTATAAAGGCTTGATACGTCTAAACTGAAAATCAAATATTTCTCAGAGGGTAAATCCAATAATTGCAATTTGCCTAGATAGTCATTTGTATCTTTTAAGAAAGAATTAGCTATTTCTACAAATGGTTTTAAAAAAAATTCAAGGTAAATTGCAATATTGGAAAAAATAGACCCCATCCCCGAGACAATAGGTCTCCCAGGTGGTTCTTGTGCATTTTTATGCACCTTCGGCAGGGTGTAAAAAATAGGGATTCTAGAATGATTGACAGTTAAGAATGTTGCTGTTTCATTAGTAATGAGGTCTCTCCTTAAAGCCTGTAAGATACAGGCATCTATCTCACATTGTATCTTAGACAGTGGATTACTATTAATGGGTAAATATACCTCTCTATTGGCTAATTGCAGCTCAATTTCTTTTATATAGTAATCCCTGTCCAATGGCTCCACCCTTGTCAGCTTCTTTAAGAAGAATATTGTTGTTATTGTGCAGTGATTTTACAGCCAATTTGTTGCATGCAGTGAAATTCTTGCTAGTAAGATTTTTACTATGCTTGTTTTTATTTTTACGTAAGTTTTCAATATCATGACATACTAGTTTAGAGAATACATCAATGCTAGGATCATACTGCATAGGAACAAAAATCACTTTTGTTTCTTAAGCCCACTTTTTTTTAATAGACAGATTGTTAAACCTAGGAATAACATCCCCCATCTCTCCACTCTTGTGTACACTATTAGAAATCTCATTCGTCCTATTAGAAAAAAATGACTTGAGTTTCAGTGTTCTAAAAAATTTGTATAGTTCTTGCTGGAGATTGAAATAGTTACAGTCTGTCTCGGGGCAAAAAGAAAGTCCCTTCATTAGCATATTAGTCTCTTCATTTGAAAGGCCGTATTGGGAAATATTTACCACTAGTTCTTCTTCTGATTGCGTCTGGATCAGGTCTCCCGTTTGGCAGCTCCTGCTGCCGAAGTTGTATTTCTTCCTGTGTCGCTTCCCCCCTCTTCTGAGAGGGTGTCGGGTTCTGAGTCCCCCACCGATGATCCTGTTGTGCTTTCAGATGTCTCCACATTCTTTGTAGGGCAGCGATTTCTTCTGTGACCCCAACCGGAAGTACCTCGTCTCTGACTTCCGGTATTGTCAGTGCGCCACTGATATACTTCCCCCAACGAATAATCTTGTGCATCTCTCTGAAACTTAGAGCATTTACGGTCCTGAATAATCAACTTCAGGTCAGCAATGTTTTTGTTTACTTCCTTCAGGAATTTGTCCATGGCCTCCATAGACATGTTGTTACGCAATTCACCCTCCATACGTGCCAGGTCTGCAACAATTAGTGTCAGTTCTTTCTGTAAATATTCTTAGCAGTTAGCACAATAATATAATAATATTCCTTGTTATTACACATAAGGGTTGGTCTGGTATGCATCCTAAGGCCTCTGGGAATTCTGGCCACCCGGTGATACTCAGATAGAGTGGATGAATGTAGTTCAGATGCAATTTGCTTCTTAGCTAGTTTCTCATAGTCTTTACTCACTGTCATAGATGGAGAAGTTTTGAGAAAGTCTCTAGTTCCACGAGCCAGCATGGTAATCCGGGCTGCATCCATGTCTGAGTAGACGTTCTTTTGTGACAAACCTTCTTGTAATTCCATGTCCAAATAAACACTGTGCACGAACAGAGTGTGTTCAATTTACTACAAACAGAGTAGTTCAGCACAAATGTCAGGGATGTGCCTGCTGCAGGGTTCACACTCTAAGACCCTCAATAACAGTATAAAGTCCAAGAGACAGCCGCACCATAACAATAGTAATTTTATTGGGTTAATACAAAAGCATAAAAATGCAAAGTTTCGAACCACACAGGTTCTTAATCATGCATATACAAATGCCCACTGAGCTCAGCCTTATATTATAACAAACAACTCCTCCCCATGACATCATCCAGGTTGCACAGGTGATTATTAATTGCTATTGCACTCATCATTGGCTTCAATAGTGACAACAGTACTTTCTGTGCTATATATGAGCAATTATGTTGTAAAAATCATCATTTACATCAAAAAATCATTTCAAAAAGTCATAATGATAACATATCCATTAAATTTGTGAAGACTCCATAATCATTTAGAACAACTTCCATATATCTATCTGAATCATACAAGTTTAATGTAGACTTTCCTCTCCATTTAATTTACCTGCAAGTATTTGTTTATCCCAAGAAACAGATATTTATTTAAATAACAAAATTCTTAGGCCTAGATTTGGAGTTTTGCGTTAGAAGGGGTGCGTTAGCTACGCGTGCTTTTTTTTGGCCGCACCTTTTAAATACCGCTGGTATTTAGAGTTCACAGAATGGCTGCGTTTTCAGTGTGTTAGGCTCCAAAAAGGGAGCGTAGAGCATAATTTACAGCCACTGCAACTCTCAATACCAGCGGTGCTTACGGACGCCGCCAGCTTCAAAAACGTGCTCGTGCACGATTCCCCCATAGGAAACAATGGGGCAGTTTGAGCTGAAAAAAAACCTAACACCTGCAAAAAAGCAGCGTTAAGCTCCTAACGCAGCCCCATTGTTTCCTATGGGGAAACACTTCCTAAGTCTGCACCTAACACTCTAACATGTACCCCGAGTCTAAACACCCCTAACCTTACACTTATTAACCTCTAATCTGCCGCCCCCGCTATCGCTGACACCTGCATATTATTATTAACCCCTAATCTGCTGCTCCATACACCGCCGCAACCTACGTTATACCTATGTACCCCTAATCTGCTGCCCCTAACACCGCCGACCCCTATATTATATTTATTAACCCCTAATCTACCCCCCACAATGTCGCCTCCACCTACCTACAATTATTAACCCCTAATCTGCCGACCGGACCTCACCGCTACTATAATAAATGTATTAACCCCTAAAGCTAAGTCTAACCCTAACACTAACACTCCCCTAAGTTAAATATAATTTAAATCTAACTACATAAATTAACTCTTATTAAATAAATTATTCCTATTTAAAGCTAAATACTTACCTGTAAAATAAACCCTAATATAGCTACAATATAAATTATAATTATATTGTAGCTATTTTAGGATTAATATTTATTTTACAGGCAACTTTTTAATTATTTTAACCAGGTACAATAGCTATTAAATAGTTAATAACTATTTAATAGTTACCTAGTTAAAATAATTACAAAATTACCTGTAAAATAAATCCTAACCTAAGTTACAATTAAACCTAACACTACACTATCAATAAATAAATTAAATAAAATACCTACAATTATCTACAATTAAACCTAACACTACACTATCAATAAATTAATTAAATACAATACCTACAAATAAATACAATGAAATAAACTAACTAAAGTACAACAAATAAAAAAGAACTAAGTTACAAAAAATAAAAAAATATTTACAAACATTAGAAAAATATTACAACAATTTTAAACTAATTACACCTACTCTAAGCCCCCTAATAAAATAACAAAGACCCCCAAAATAAAAAATGCCCTACCCTATTCTAAAATTAAAATAGAAAAGCTCTTTTACCTTACCAGCCCTGAAAAGGGCCCTAATAATTATAGGTATTTTATTTAATTTATTTATTGATAGTGTAGTGTTAGGTTTAATTGTAACTTAGGTTAGGATTTATTTTACAGGTAATTTTGTAATTATTTTAACTAGGTAGATATTAAATAGTTATTAACTATTTAATAGCTATTGTACCTGGTTAAAATAATTACAAAGTTGCCTGTAAAATAAATATTAATCCTAAAATAGCTACAATATAATTATTATTTATATTGTAGCTATATTATGGTTTATTTTACAGGTAAGTATTTAGCTTTAAATAGGAATAATTTATTTAATAAGAGTTAATTTATTTAGTTAGATTTAAATTATATTTAATTTAGGGGGGTGTTAGGGTTAGGGTTAGAATTAGCTTTAGGGGTTAAAAAATGTATTAGAGTAGCGGTGAGGTCCGGTCGGCAGATTAGGGGTTAATGCTTGAAGTTAGGTGGCGGCGATGTTAGGGAGGGAAGATTAGGGGTTAATACTATTTATTATAGGGTTAATGAGGCGGGAGTGAGGCGGATTAGGGGTTAATACATTTATTATAGTAGCGGTGAGGTCCGGTCGGCAGATTAGGGGTTAATAAGTGTAGGTAGGTGGAGGCGATGTTGGGGGCGGCAGATTAGGGGTTAATAAATATAATATAGGGGTCGGCGGTATTAGGGGCAGCAGATTAGGGGTACATAGGGATAACGTAGGTGGCGGCGGTGTGCGGTTGGCAGATTAGGGGTTAAAAAAATTTAATAGAGTGGCGGCGATGTGGGGGGACCTCGGTTTAGGGGTACATAGGTAATTTATGGGTGTTAGTGTACTTAAGAGCACAGTAGTTAAGAGCTTTATGAACCGGCGTTAGCCCAGAAAGCTCTTAACTCCTGACTTTTTTCTGCGGCTGGAGTTTTGTCGTTAGATTTCTAACGCTCACTTCAGCCACGACTCTAAATACCGGCGTTTGAAAGATCCCATTGAAAAGATAGGATACGCAATTGCGGTATGGAAAAGTCGCGGCTGGAAAGTGAGCGTTAGACCCTTTCCTGACTGACTCCAAATACCAGCGGGCGGTAAAAACCAGCGTTAGGAGCCTCTAACGCTGGTTTTGACGGCTACCGCCAAACTCTAAATCTAGGCTTTAGAATGAACAAATAGTTGCAGGTAAATTAAGTACAAACTATTCAGGTATTTATTGTCCACAAACACCAGGAGTCCAGGAGTGGCAGGGAACCAACTTGTAAAGAGAGATGCAGGTTCAAAAGTAAAGTCTTTCTCAAGTCTAGGAATCTGGATCAGGCAGGTTCTAGTCAAGGCAGGTAATGTTCTGGCTTGTGACAAAACAGAATCAATGTGAAGACCCTGTACAGCCTAACAGCCAGCCTTAAATAGGGAGGCTTTGCACAGAGTTGGCTCTGAGTAAATATAAAATTGAGAGCAGCTGTGTTTTGCAAAGTAAGACAAATAGGGGCCAATTAATCATGCTCCGTTCAAGTTATAAAGCAGCGGAAATCAACCTGATCCAATACGATTGGGTTGATTAACACCCCCCTGCCAGCGGCCGATTTGCTGCAAATCTGCAGGGGGCAGAATTGCTATCTTTATTTGCAAAGCAAGAATGTAAGTTTAGAAGCCAACCCATTTTTGGTTCACAACCTGGGTTGTGCTTGCTGATTGGTGGCTAAATGATAAGCAATAAAATTGTCTGGCTCCTTAGCTTATATGCCATCTTTTTAAAATAAAGATAGCAAGAGAACGAAAAAAAATGGGTTTAGTATTAAGTGTAATCAGAATTGAAGGGACGTTCTAGTAAAAAAATAATTCTGTTATAGCATCTTATTGTAAAAAAAATTCCTTTCTTTTAAATTGCATTTAACCCTTGCTAATGGGTAAAATACATAAATAAAGTTGTACTCCTAATATTTCATGTGATGTCATCAGATACACAAATTACTGAGCGCTACAGAACATTTATCAGAGTTTACAAACCTGCCCTGGTCACAACAGTCTGAGACATAAAGAGTTAACAGGCAGAGCACATACAGTTACGTAACCGCCACGCCCTTGTGCTGAATAGGAAGATAATGTAAGTTTCGTTTCCTGCTGCTGAATACAAGAATGGCGACTGCTGATCTGAGAGAGGAGCTAACCTGCCCCATCTGCCTGAGCATTTATACAGATCCTGTAAATCTCAGCTGTGGCCATAACTTCTGCCTGGGCTGTATTGAGAGTGTGCTGGGTACCCAGGAGGGGTCTGGGGTTTATACCTGTCCTGAGTGCAGAAAGGAATTCTGCAACCGACCTGAGCTGCAGAGGAACATAGCGCTGTGTAATGTAGTGACGCATTTACAGATTACTCAGCCAGAGCAAAAAGACACCGGGGTCTTCTGCACTTACTGTGTTCACTCTCCTGTACCTGCTGCTAAATCCTGTCTGCTGTGTGAGGCTTCTCTGTGTGACACCCACCTGAGGGTACACAGCAAGTCTGAGGAACACGTCTTAACTGAACCCACCACTTCCTGGGGTAACAGAAAATGCTCCATACACAAGAAGCTCCTGGAATATTACTGCACTGAGGATGCTGCCTGTATCTGTGTGTCCTGCTCCCTGGCCGGAGAGCACAGGGGACACCAGGTGGAGCTGCTGAATGAGGCTTCTGAGAAGAAGAAAAAGAAACTGAAAAATGTTCTGCAGAAACTGACCACAAAGAGAGAGAAGACTGAGAAAAGAGTCCAGAGTCTGCAGAAGCACAGGAGAGGGGTGCAAGAGAAAGCAGCTGGTGTAACAGAGCGACTCACTGCCCTGATTAGAGACATCAGGAAACAGCTGGAAGACCTAGAGAAGCGAGTCCTGAGTGACATCACCCGGCAGCAGGAGCAGGTTTTACTCACAATCTCTGATCTGATCCAGCAGCTGGAAAAAGAGAAGGACGAGCTGACCAGGAAGATGTGTCACATTGAGGAGCTGTACAACATGACTGACCCATTAACTGTCCTACAAGAACAGGAATCACACAGAGATGACTTTTATGGTGCTGAGAAGGGAGATAATGAGGTCACACAGATAGGTGATAAACAGGTCCCTGCTGGGGGGGATTTAGATGAGGGTCTGATCTCAGTGACCTTATATAGAGGTTTAGCTGATATTGTGACTGATGTAAAGAGAGAGATATATGTGCAGGTGACATCAAACATATTACTGGATATAAACACAGCTCATAATTATGTTATTGTATCAGGTGACCTGAAAACTGTATCCTGGTCACGTATAAACCAGCAGCGACCAGAAACACCAGAGAGATTTACATATAAGCCTCAGGTATTGAGCACCAGGAGCTTTTCCTCAGGACGACATTACTGGGAAGTGCAGATCAGTGAGTCAGGGTGCTGGCGTGTAGGGGTTTGTTATACCAGTATGGGGAGGGGAGGACGTCAGTCTGGGATAGGAAATAATAACAAGTCCTGGTGTTTGAGGGGTTATAATAAAGATCTTTCAGTGATACATAACACAATACTCACCTCATTATGCCCCCCTCTATCATGTGACACAGTAGGAATACTGCTGGACTATGAGGCTGGGCGTCTGACCTTTTATGAGCTGTGTGACCCGATCAGACACTTACACACCGTCACTGTCACCTTCACTGAGCCTCTTCATGCTGCATTCGGTGTATGGGATTATGGTGACTGTGTGAGAATCCTGCGCTAGATACAGATGCTGCATTCTGTGTATATAAAGATGGTGCCTGTGTGAGAATCCTGCACTAGATACACTGTCACATAATAATAATGCTGCATTTTGTGTATATAAAGATGGTACCTGTGTGAGAATCCTGCGCTAGATACAATGTCACATAATAATAATGCTGCATTCTGTGTATATAAAGATGGTGCCTGTGTGAGAATCCTGCACTAGATACACTGTCACATAATAATAATGCTGCATTCTGTGTATATAAAGATGGTGCCTGTGTGAGAATCCTGCACTAGATACACTGTCACATAATAATAATGCTGCATTCTGTGTATATAAAGATGGTGCCTGTGTGAGAATCCTGCACTAGATACACAGTCACATAATAATAATGCTGCATTCTGTGTATATAAAGATGGTGCCTGTGTGAGAATCCTGCACTAGATACACTGTCACATAATAATAATGCTGCATTCTGTGTATATAAAGATGGTGCCTGGGTGAGAATCCTGCGCTAGATACACTGTCACATAATAATAATGCTGTATTCTGTGTATATAAAGATGATGCCTGTGTGAGATCCCTGCACTAGATACACTGTCACATAATAATAATGCTGCATTCTGTGTATATAAAGATGGTACCTGTGTGAGAATCCTGCACTAGATACACTGTCACATAATAATAATGCTGCATTCTGTGTATATAAAGATGGTACCTGTGTGAGAATCCTGCGCTAGATACAATGTCACATAATAATAATGCTGCATTCTGTGTATATAAAGATGGTGCCTGTGTGAGAATCCTGCACTAGATACACTGTCACATAATAATAATGCTGCATTCTGTGTATATAAAGATGGTGCCTGTGTGAGAATCCTGCGCTAGATACACTGTCACATAATAATAATGCTGCATTCTGTGTATATAAAGATGGTACCTGTGTGAGAATCCTGCGCTAGATACACTGTCACATAATAATAATGCTGCATACTGTTTATATAAAGATGGTGCCTGGGTGAGAATCCTGCGCTAGATACACTGTCACATAATAATAATGCTGCATTCTGTGTATATAAAGATGGTACCTGTGTGAGAATCCTGTGCTAGATACACTGTCACATAATAATAATGCTGCATTCTGTGTATATAAAGATGGTGCATGAGTGAGAATCCTGCGCTAGATACACTGTCACATAATAATAATGCTGCATTCTGTGTATATAAAGATGGTGCCTGTGTGAGAATCCTGCGCTAGATACACTGTCATATAATAATAATGCTGCATTCTGTGTATATAAAGATGGTGCCTGGGTGAGAATCCTGCACTAGATACACTGTCACATAATAATAATGCTGCATTCTGTGTATATAAAGATGGTGCCTGTGTGAGAATCCTGCGCTAGATACACTGTCACATAATAATAATGCTGCATTCTGTGTATATAAAGATGGTGCCTGTGTGAGAATCCTGCGCTAGATACACTGTCATATAATAATAATGCTGCATTCTGTGTATATAAAGATGATGCCTGTGTGAGAATCCTGCACTAGATACACTGTCACATAATAATAATGCTGCATTCTGTGTATATAAAGATGGTGCCTGTGTGAGAATCCTGCGCTAGATACACTGTCACATAATAATAATGCTGCATTCTGTGTATATAAAGATGGTGACTGGGTGAGAATCCTGCACTAGATACACTGTCACATAATAATAATGCTACATTCTGTGTATATAAAGATGGTGCCTGTGTGAGAATCCTGCACTAGATACACTGTCACATAATAATAATGCTGCATTCTGTGTATATAAAGATGGTGCCTGTGTGAGAATCCTGCGCTAGATACACTGTCACATAATAATAATGCTGCATTCTGTGTATATAAAGATGGTACCTGTGTGAGAATCCTGCACTAGATACACTGTCACATAATAATAATGCTACATTCTGTGTATATAAAGATGGTGCCTGTGTGAGAATCCTGCACTAGATACACTGTCACATAATAATAATGCTGCATTCTGTGTATATAAAGATGGTGCCTGTGTGAGAATCCTGTGCTAGATACACTGTCACATAATAATAATGCTACATTCTGTGTATATAAAGATGGTGCCTGTGTGAGAATCCTGTGCTAGATACACTGTCACATAATAATAATGCTGCATTCTGTGTATATAAAGATGGTGCCTGTGTGAGAATCCTGCACTAGATACACTGTCACATAATAATAATGCTGCATTCTGTGTATATAAAGATGGTGCCTGGGTGAGAATCCTGCACTAGATACACTGTCACATAATAATAATGCTGCATTCTGTGTATATAAAGATGGTGTCTGGGTGAGAATCCTGCACTAGATACACTGTCACATAATAATAATGCTGCTTTCTGTGTATATAAAGATGGTGCCTGTGTGAGAACCCTGCACTAGATACACTGTCACATAATAATAATGCTGCATTCTGTGTATATAAAGATGGTGCCTGGGTGAGAATCCTGCTCTAGATACACTGTCACATAATAATAATGCTGCATTCTGTGTATATAAAGATGGTGCCTGGGTGAGAATCCTGCACTAGACTGTCACATAATAATAATGCTGCATTCTGTGTATATAAAGATAGTGCCTGGGTGAGAATCCTGCACTAGATACACTGTCACATAATAATAATGCTGCATTCTGTGTATATAAAGATGGTGCCTGTGTGAGAATCCTGCGCTAGATACACTGTCACATAATAATAATAATAATGCTGCATTCTGTGTATATAAAGATAGTGCCTGGGTGAGAATCCTGCACTAGATACACTGTCACATAATAATAATGCTGCATTCTGTGTATATAAAGATGGTGCCTGTGTGAGAATCCTGCGCTAGATACACTGTCACATAATAATAATACTGCCTGTGTATATAAACATGATGCCTGTGTGAGAATCCTGCACTAGATACACTGTCACATAATAATAATGCTGCATTCTGTGTATATAAAGATGGTGACTGTGTGAGAATCCTGCGCTAGATACACTGTCACATAATAATAATGCTGCATTTTGTGTATATAAAGATGGTGCCTGTGTGAGAATCCTGCGGTAGATACACTGTCACATAATAATAATGCTGCATTCTGTGTATATAAAGATGGTGCCTGTGTGAGAATCCTGCGCTAGATACACTGTCACATAATAATAATACTGCCTGTGTATATAAAGATGATGCCTGTGTGAGAATCCTGCACTAGATACACTGTCACATAATAATAATGCTGCATTCTGTGTATATAAAGATGGTGACTGTGTGAGAATCCTGCGCTAGATACACTGTCACATAATAATAATGCTGCATTTTGTGTATATAAAGATGGTGCCTGTGTGAGAATCCTGTGGTAGATACACTGTCACATAATAATAATGCTGCATTCTGTATATATAAAGATGGTGCCTGTGTGAGAATCCTGCACTAGATACACTGTGACATAATAATAATGCTGCATTCTGTGTATATAAAGATGGTGCCTGTGTGAGAATCCTGCGCTAGATACACTGTCACATAATAATAATGCTGCATTCTGTGTATATAAAGATGGTGCCTGTGTGAGAATCCTGCGCTAGATACACTGTCACATAATAATAATGCTGCATTCTGTGTATATAAAGATGGTGCCTGTGTGAGAATCCTGCGCTAGATACACTGTCACATAATAATAATGCTGCATTCTGTGTATATAAAGATGGTGCCTGTGTGAGAATCCTGCGCTAGATACACTGTCACATAATAATAATGCTGCATTCTGTGTATATAAAGATGATGCCTGTTTGAGAACCCTGCACTAGATACACTGTCACATAATAATAATGCTGCATTCTGTGTATATAAAGATGGTACCTGGGTGAGAATCCTGCGCTAGATACACTGTCACATAATAATAATGCTGCATTCTGTGTATATAAAGATGGTGCCTGGGTGAGAATCCTGCACTAGATACACTGTCACATAATAATAATGCTGCATTCTGTGTATATAAAGATGGTGCCTGGGTGAGAATCCTGCACTAGATACACTGTCACATAATAATAATGCTGCATACTGTTTATATAAAGATGGTGCCTGTGTGAGAATCCTGCACTAGATACACTGTCACATAATAATAATGCTGCATTCTGTGTATATAAAGATGGTGCCTGGGTGAGAATCCTGCGCTAGATACACTGTCACATAATAATAATGCTGCATTCTGTGTATATAAAGATGGTGCCTGTGTGAGAATCCTGAGCTAGATACACTGTCACATAATAATAATGCTGCATTCTGTGTATATAAAGATGGTACCTGGGTGAGAATCCTGCACTAGATACACTGTCACATAATAATAATGCTGCATTCTGTGTATATAAAGATGGTACCTGGGTGAGAATCCTGCACTAGATACACTGTCACATAATAATAATGCTGCATTCTGTGTATATAAAGATGGTGCCTGTGTGAGAATCCTGCGCTAGATACACTGTCACATAATAATAATGCTGCCTGTGTATATAAAGATGGTGCCTGGGTGAGAATCCTGCACTAGATACACTGTCACATAATAATAATGCTGCATTTTGTGTATATAAAGATGGTGCCTGTGTGAGAATTCTGCACTAGATACACTGTCACATAATAATAATGCTGCATTCTGTGTATATAAAGATGGTGCCTGGGTGAGAATCCTGCACTAGATACACTGTCACATAATAATAATGCTGCATTCTGTGTATATAAAGATAGTGCCTGGGTGAGAATCCTGCACTAGATACACTGTCACATAATAATAATGCTGCATTCTGTGTATATAAAGATGGTACCTGTGTGAGAATCCTGCGCTAGATACACTGTCACATAATAATAATGCTGCATTCTGTGTATATAAAGAATTAGGATTCTTTTCTTAATAGTCCATTCAGAATAGTTAAGGAGTCATTTAAGTACCTAGGGATCTTAATACCTAGCAAACCAAACGATCTGTATAATCTTAACATTCCTCCAATTCTGACAAAAATTAAGGATTAACTCAGATGCTGGGAAAACCTACCACTTTCTATCTCAGGACGGATAGCTTTATTTAAAATGGTCCTTCTTCCTAAATTATTGTATGTGTTACAGAATACTGCATTAATACTATTAGAAAGGGATATTCTAGCTCAGAAGCTTTATATGGCAGAAGAGGAAACCCAGGATAGCCCTGAATAAATTAACACAGGCCAAAGTATTTGGAGGTTTTGCGTTACCCGACATACGGCTTTATAATTTTGCTTTCTGAGCTCGAATCGTGGCAGATTGGGTTTTCGGTAAGAATTATGTCTTGAACAATGCCTTAGAGGAGAGTGTCTGCGACCCATACCTCCCATGCGCACTGCTGCACTTTGAACCAAAAGGACTGCCAACTAGAATTAAGAAAATTAGAATGATCTCTAACCCATTAAAGGCATGGTGGAGGATAGGGAAGCGTCTCTCTATAAATTGCAAGGTCTCTAAGTACCTTCCTCTTACAGGGAACCCACTATTTCAAGCCGGGTTGGATTCACCAATTTTTAAGAATTGGCAGTTAGCAGGGCTGAAAAGGATCACACAGCTCATTGATGGGGAAAAAATGTATTAAAACATTCGAAGAAATTAAGAACAGTTTCAATCTCTCTAATAGTGAGTTTTTAGCTTATTTGCAAGTGAGGCACTATGCTTTAGAACTAATGAGGGAGGCAAAGTGGCAGTGGGAACTAGGAGGTCTAGAGGATTGGTTTGTGTTAGTTAAGAAAGGTTGTATGTCCATCTCTCACTGTTACTATCTTCTAGGAGCTGGAAAAGGGAGACAAACTCTTGAGAGAATTGCTCAAGACTGGAGCTCAACTTTGGCGCAGGATAGTATTGACCATAAACTCATACAAAAGTCTATACACAAAGTGGCACAGGCTACCTTTTTAGCAACATGGAGAGAAGCACATCTTAAATTATTACATAAATTTCACTTTACCCCGGAAAAAGGCCATAAGCTTCAGAATATGAATTTTCATAAATGCCCCAAATGTTCCTTGGTCGCGGCGGATCTTCTGCATATGCTGTTTTTCTGCCCTCTGATTAGGCAATTCTGGCATAAGCTAGAATTCTGGATGAATACTTCCCTTAAGATCTCCCCTCTGGTGTTGTCGGTAAGTCTGATTATGTTTTGTTTTGAAAACCAGAAAGAACAACACCCAAATGAAAGATTAATAGGTGTGTCTATCTTGGCAGCTAGGTATTTAATTTTTTAAAAATGGAAGACTAGAGAAATACCTAGTGTGGCAGAGATAAAAAACTATCTTAAAAAACAATGTATTTTAGAACAGCGAGACCCAATATAAATAATGAGTCTGATATCAGAAAATTCTTCGGTAAGTGGGCATAATTTATTAGGTCCCTCCCAAATACTGAGATAGATTACATTATATTTCCCTTTCAGAATACAGAATTAGTACTCTTGGGGAAGAGAGGGAGGCAACTTTGCCCCCCCCCCTTTTTTTTTCCTTTTTCCCTTTTTTTTCTCTCTTTTCCTAGGTTGGTCTAGGAACTAAAAATGGTTCAGCAATATATATTAGATATTAGAAGGACTAATGGGAATGGATGTGAGTTGGATCACACTATTATTATCCCTATACCAATTTTTTTTGGTTTTTTTTTTTTGTTTGTTTTTTCTTGATGATCTAATTTTTTGCGATTCTAAGCGCATTAATAATATAACAATGCAGTCATAATTTGTGATTAATAATTGATTTGTTTTAAGGTTGATCTTAAGTGCATTAATAATATAATCATGCAGATATAATTTATGATTATTGTTTGATTTGTTGAAGGTGTGCCTTGCATGGCATCAATATTATGTTAAAATCCTTTTGATGTTGAATATATTTATATGCTGAAACAATAATAAAAAAAAAAAAAAAAAAAAAATGGTGCCTGTGTGAGAATCCTGCACTAGATACACTGTCACATAATAATAATGCTGCATTCTGTGCATATAAAGATGGTGCCTGTGTGAGAATCCTGCGCTAGATACACTGTCACATAATAATAATGCTGCATTCTGTGCATATAAAGATGGTGCCTGTGTGAGAATCCTGCGCTAGATACACTGTCACATAATAATAATGCTGCATTCTGTGCATATAAAGATGGTGCCTGTGTGAGAATCCTGCACTAGATACTCTGTCACATAATAATAATGCTGCATTCTGTGCATATAAAGATGGTGCCTGTGTGAGAATCCTGCGCTAGATACACTGTCACATAATAATAATGCTGCATTCTGTGCATATAAAGATGGTGCCTGTGTGAGAATCCTGCACTAGATACACTGTCACATAATAATAATGCTGCATTCTGTGCATATAAAGATGGTGCCTGTGTGAGAATCCTGCGCTAGATACACTGTCACATAATAATAATGCTGCATTCTGTGTATATAAAGATGGTGCCTGTGTGAGAATCCTGCAATAGATACACTGTCACATAATAATAATGCTGCATTCTGTGTATATAAAGATGGTGCCTGTGTGAGAATCCTGCACTAGATACACTGTCACATAATAATAATGCTGCATTCTGTGTATATAAAGATGGTGCCTGGGTGAGAATCCTGCACTAGATACACTGTCACATAATAATAATGCTGCATTCTGTGTATATAAAGATGGTGTCTGTGTGAGAATCCTGCACTAGATACACTGTCACATAGTAATAATGCTGCATTCTGTGTATATAAAGATGGTGCCTGGGTGAGAATCCTGCACTAGATACACTGTCACATAATAATAATGCTGCATTCTGTGTATATAAAGATGGTGCCTGTGTGAGAATCCTGCACTAGATACACTGATAATAATAATAATGCTGCATTCTGTGTATATAAAGATGGTACCTGGGTGAGAATCCTGTGCTAGATACACTGTCACATAATAATAATGCTGCATTCTGTGCATATAAAGATGGTGCCTGTGTGAGAATCCTGCACTAGATACACTGTCACATAATAATAATGCTGCATTCTGTGCATATAAAGATGGTGCCTGTGTGAGAATCCTGCGCTAGATACACTGTCACATAATAATAATGCTGCATTCTGTGTATATAAAGATGGTTCCTGTGTGAGAATCCTGCAATAGATACACTGTCACATAATAATAATGCTGCATTCTGTGTATATAAAGATGGTGCCCGTGTGAGAATCCTGCACTAGATACACTGTCACATAATAATAATGCTGCATTCTGTGTATATAAAGATGGTGCCTGGGTGAGAATCCTGCACTAGATACACTGTCACATAATAATAATGCTGCATTCTGTGTATATAAAGATGGTGCCTGTGTGAGAATCCTGCACTAGATACACTGTCACTTAATAATAATGCTGCATTCTGTGTATATAAAGATGGTGCCTGTGTGAGAATCCTGCGCTAGATACACTGTCACATAATAATAATGCTGCTGCCTGTGTATATAAAGATGGTGCCTGTGTGAGAATCATGCACTAGATACACTGTCACATAATAATAATGCTGCATTCTGTGTATATAAAGATGGTGCCTGTGTGAGAATCCTGCACTAGATACACTGTCACATAATAATAATGCTGTATTCTGTGTATATAAAGATGGTGCCTGTGTGAGAATCCTGCACTAGATACACTGTGACATAATAATAATAATGCTGCATTCTGTCTATATAAAGATGGTGCCTGTGTGAGAATCCTGCACTAGATACACTGTCACATAATAATAATAATAATAATAATAATGCTGCATTCTGTCTATATAAAGATGGTGCCTGCGTGAGAATCCTGCACTAGATACACTGTCACATAATAATAATGCTGCATTCTGTGTATATAAAGATGGTGCCTGGGTGAGAATACTGCACTAGATACACTGTCACATAATAATAATGCTGCATTCTGTGTATATAAAGATGGTGCCTGTGTGAGAATCCTGCACTAGATACACTGTCACATAATAATAATGCTGTATTCTGTGTATATAAAGATGGTGCCTGTGTGAGAATCCTGCGCTAGATACACTGTCACATAATAATAATGCTGCATTCTGTGTATATAAAGATGGTGCCTGTGTGAGAATCCTGCACTAGATACACTGTCACATAATAATAATGCTGCATTCTGTGTATATAAAGATGATGCCTGTGTGAGAATCCTGCACTAGACACACTGTCACATAATAATAATGCTGCATTCTGTATATATAAAGATGGTGCCTGTGTGAGAATCCTGCACTAGATACACTGTCACATAATAATAATGCTGCATTCTGTATATATAAAGATGGTTCCTGACACTACATTGCATACACTTACACATGCAGATACACAAACACTACATAGCATACACTTACACATGCAGATACACAAACACTACATAGCATACACTTATACATACAGATACACACACTTCATAGCTTACATTTATACATGCAGACACCCACACTACATAGCATACACTTATACATGCAGATACACACACACTACATAGCATACACTTATACATGCAGAATACACACACACTACATAGCATACACTTATACATGCAGATACACACACACTACATAGCATACACTTACACATGCAGATACACACACACTACATAGCATACACTTATACATGCAGATACACGCAAACTACATAGCTTACACTTACACATGCAGATACACACAGACACTACATTGCATACACTTACACATGCAGATACACACACACACACACACACTATATAGCTTACACTTATACATGCAGATACACACACACTACATAGCATACACTTATACATACAGATACACAAACACACTACATAGCATACACTTATACATGCTGATAAACACACACTACATAGCATACACTTACACATGCAGATACACACACACACACTACATAGCATACACTTACACATGCAGATACACACACACACTACATAGCATACACTAACACATGCAGATACACAAACACTACATAGCATACACTTATACATGCAGATACACACACACACACACACACTTATACATACAGATACACACACTTCATAGCTTACATTTATACATGCAGACACACACTACATAGCAGACACACACACTACATAGCATACACTTATACATACAGATACACACATTTCATAGCTTACATTTATACATGCAGACACACACACTACATAGCAGACACACACACTACATAGCAGACACACACACTACATAGCACACACACACACTACATAGCAGACACACACACTACATAGCATACACTTATACATGCAGACACACACACACTACATAGCATACACTTACACATGCAGATACACACACACTACATAGCATACACTTATACATGCAGATACACACAGACACTACATTGCATACACTTACACATGCAGATACACACAGACACTACATTGCATACACTTACACATGCAGATACAAACACACACACTACATTGCATACACTTATACATGCAGATACACAAACACTACATAGCATACACTTATACATGCAGATACACACACACTACATAGCATACACTTATACATGCAGATACACACACACTACATAGCATACACTTATACATGCAGATACACACACACTACATAGCATACACTTATACATGCAGATACACAAACACTACATAGCATACACTTATACATGCAGATACACACACACACTACATAGCATACACTTATACATGCAGATACACACACACCACATAGCATACACTTACACATGCAGATACACACAGACACTACATTGCATACACTTACACATGCAGATACACACACACTACATAGCATACACTTATACATGCAGATACATAAACACTACATAGCATACACTTATACATGCAGATACACACACACACTACATAGCATACACTTATACATGCAGATACACACACACACACACTACATAGCATACACTTACACATGCAGATACACACACACACTACATAGCATACACTTATACATGCAGATACACAAACACTACATAGCATACACTTATACATGCAGATACACACACACTACATAGCATACACTTATACATGCAGATACACACACACACTACATAGCATACACTTATACATGCAGATACACACACACACACTACATAGCATACACTTACACATGCAGATACACACACACACTACATAGCATACACTTATACATGCAGATACACAAACACTACATAGCATACACTTATACATGCAGATACACACACACTACATAGCATACACTTATACATGCAGATACACACACACTACATAGCATACACTTATACATGGAATACACACACACACTACATTGCATATACAGGGAGTGCAGAATTATTAGGCAAGTTGTATTTTTGAGGATTAATTTTATTATTGAACAACAACCATGTTCTCAATGAACCCAAAAAACTCATTAATATCAAAGCTGAATAGTTTTGGAAGTAGTTTTTAGTTTGTTTTTAGTTATAGCTATTTTAGGGGGATATCTGTGTGTGCAGGTGACTATTACTGTGCATAATTATTAGGCAACTTAACAAAAAACAAATATATACCCATTTCAATTATTTATTTTTACCAGTGAAACCAATATAACATCTCAACATTCACAAATATACATTTCTGACATTCAAAAACAAAACAAAAACAAATCAGTGACCAATATAGCCACCTTTCTTTGCAAGGACACTCAAAAGCCTGCCATGCATGGATTCTGTCAGTGTTTTGATCTGTTCACCATCAACATTGCGTGCAGCAGCAACCACAGCCTCCCAGACACTGTTCAGAGAGGTGTACTGTTTTCCCTCCTTGTAAATCTCACATTTGATAATGGACCACAGGTTCTCAAAGGGGTTCAGATCAGGTGAACAAGGAGGCCA
The DNA here is from genome assembly GCF_027579735.1 of Bombina bombina. NCBI lineage: Eukaryota > Metazoa > Chordata > Amphibia > Anura > Bombinatoridae > Bombina > Bombina bombina. Next base: position 599,652,855 of record NC_069505.1, on the reverse strand, counting down.
TGTCATTAGATTTTCTTCTTTTATACCCTTTCTTGCCAGCCACGCTGTGGAGTACTTGGATGCGTGTGATGGAGCATTGTCCTGCATGAAAATCATGTTTTTCTTGAAGGATGCAGACTTCTTCCTGTACCACTGCTTGAAGAAGGTGTCTTCCAGAAACTGGCAGTAGGACTGGGAGTTGAGCTTGACTCCATCCTCAACCCGAAAAGGCCCCACAAGCTCATCTTTGATGATACCAGCCCAAACCAGTACTCCACCTCCACCTTGCTGGCGTCTGAGTCGGACTGGAGCTCTCTGCCCTTTATCAATCCAGCCACGGGCCCATCCATCTGGCCCATCCTTCTGGCCCATCAAGACTCACTCTCATTTCATCAGTCCAGAAAACCTTAGAAAAATCAGTCTTGAGATATTTCTTGGCCCAGTCTTGACGTTTCAGCTTGTGTGTCTTGTTCAGTGGTGGTCGTCTTTCAGCCTTTCTTACCTTGGCCATGTCTCTGAGTATTGCACACCTTGTGCTTTTGGGCACTCCAGTGATGTTGCAGCTCTGAAATATGGCCAAACTGGTGGCAAGTGGCATCTTGGCAGCTGCACGCTTGACTTTTCTCAGTTCATGGGCAGTTATTTTGCGCCTTGGTTTTTCCACACGCTTCTTGCGACCCTGTTGACTATTTTGAATGAAACACTTGATTGTTCGATGATCACGCTTCAGAAGCTTTGCAATTTTAAGAGTGCTGCATCCCTCTGCAAGATATCTCACTATTTTTGACTTTTCTGAGCCTGTCAAGTCCTTCTTTTGACCCATTTTGCCAAAGGAAAGGAAGTTGCCTAATAATTATGCACACCTGATATAGGGTGTTGATGTCATTAGACCACACCCCTTCTCATTACAGAGATGCACATCACCTAATATGCTTAATTGGTAGTAGGCTTTCGAGCCTATACAGCTTGGAGTAAGACAACATGCATAAAGAGGATGATGTGGTCAAAATACTCATTTGCCTAATAATTCTGCACTCCCTGTACTTACACATGCAGATACACACAGACACTACATTGCATACACTTACACATGCAGATACACACACACACTACATAGCATACACTTATACATGCAGATACAAAAACACTACATAGCATACACTTATACATGCAGATACACACACACTACATAGCATACACTTATACATGCAGACACACACACACACTACATTGCATACACTTACACATGCAGATACACACAGACACTACATTGCATACACTTAAAGATGCAGATACACACACACACTACATTGCATACACTTACACATGCAGATACACACACACACTACATTGCATACACTTACACATGCAGATACACACAGACACTACATTGCATACACTTATACATGCAGATACACACAGACACTACATTGCATACACGTATACATGCAGATACACACACACACTACATTGCATACACTTATACATGCAGATACAAACACACACTACATTGCATACACTTATACATGCAGATACACACACACACTACATTGCATACACTTATACATGCAGATACACACACACACTACATTGCATACACTTATACATGCAGATACACACACACACTACATTGCATACACTTATAAATGCAGATACACACACATACTACATAGTATACACTTACACATGCAGATACACACACACTACATAGCATACACTTACACATGCAGATACACACACACTACATAGCATACACTTATACATGCAGATAAACACACACACTACATAGTATACACTTACACATGCAGATACACACAGACACTACATTGCATACATTTACACATGCAGATACACACACTACATAGCATACACTTACACATGCAGATACACACAGACACTACATTGCATACACTTACACATGCAGATACACACACACACATAGGATACACTTATACATACAGATACACCATACTTCATAGCTTACATTTATACATGCAGATACACACACTACATAGCAGACACACACACTACATAGCATACACTTATACATGCAGATACACACACACACACTACATAGCATACACTTACACATGCAGATACACACACTTCATAGCTTACATTTATACATGAAGATACACACAGACACTACATTGCATACACTTGCAGATACACAAACACTACATAGCATACACTTATACATACAGATACACACACTTCATAGCTTACATTTATACATGCAGACACACACACTACATAGCAGACACACACACTACATAGCATACACTTATACATGCAGATACACACACAAACACTACATAGTATACACTTATACATGCAGATACACACACACTACATAGCATACACTTATACATGCAGATAAACACACACACTACATAGCATACACTTATACATGCAGATACACAAACACTACATATCATACACTTATACATGCAGATAAACATACACACTACATAGCATACACTTACACATGCAGATACACACAGACACTACATAGCATACACTTATACATGCAGATAAACACACACACTACATAGTATACACTTATACATACAGATACACAAACACACTACATAGCATACACTTATACATGCAGATAAACACACACTACATAGCATACACTTACACATGCAGATACACACACACACACTACATAGCATACACTTACACATGCAGATACACACACACACACTACATAGCATACACTTATACATGCAGATACACACACACACACTTATACATACAGATACACACACTTCATAGCTTACATTTATATATGCAGACACACACACTACATAGCAGACACACACTACATAGCATACACTTATACATACAGATACACACACTTCATAGCTTACATTTATACATGCAGATACACACACTACATAGCAGACACACACACTACATAGCAGACACACACACTACATAGCACACACACACACTACATAGCAGACACACACACTACATTGCATACACTTATACATGCAGACACACACACACTACATAGCATACACTTACACATGCAGATACACACACACTACATAGCATACACTTATACATGCAGATACACACAGACACTACATTGCATACACTTACACATGCAGATACACACAGACACTACATTGCATACACTTACACATGCAGATACAAACACACACACTACATTGCATACACTTATACATGCAGATACACAAACACTACATAGCATACACTTATACATGCAGATACACACACACTACATAGCATACACTTATACATGCAGATACACACACACTACATAGCAAACACTTATACATGCAGATACACACACACTACATAGCATACACTTATACATGCAGATACACAAACACTACATAGCATACACTTATACATGCAGATACACACACACACTACATAGCATACACTTATACATGCAGATACACACACACCACATAGCATACACTTACACATGCAGATACACACAGACACTACATTGCATACACTTACACATGCAGATACACACACACACTACATAGCATACACTTATACATGCAGATACATAAACACTACATAGCATACACTTATACATGCAGATACACACACACACTACATAGCATACACTTATACATGCAGATACACACACACACACACTACATAGCATACACTTACACATGCAGATACACACACACACTACATAGCATACACTTATACATGCAGATACACAAACACTACATAGCATACACTTATACATGCAGATACACACACACTACATAGCATACACTTATACATGCAGATACACACACACACTACATAGCATACACTTATACATGCAGATACACACACACACACTACATAGCATACACTTACACATGCAGATACACACACACACTACATAGCATACACTTACACATGCAGATACACACACACACTACATAGCATACACTTATACATGCAGATACAAAAACACTACATAGCATACAGTTATACATGCAGATACACACACACTACATAGCATACTCTTATACATGCAGACACACACACACACTACATTGCATACACTTACACATGCAGATACACACAGACACTACATTGCATACACTTATAGATGCAGATACACACACACACTACATTGCATACACTTACACATGCAGATACACACACACACTACATTGGATACACTTACACATGCAGATACACACAGACACTACATTGCATACACTTATACATGCAGATACACACACACACTACATTGCATACACTTATACATGCAGATACACACACACACTACATTGCATACACTTATACATGCAGATACAAACACACACTACATTGCATACACTTATACATGCAGATACACACACACACTACATTGCATACACTTATACATGCAGATACACACACACACTACATTGCATACACTTATACATGCAGATACACACACACACTACATTGCATACACTTATAAATGCAGATACACACACACTACATAGTATACACTTACACATGCAGATACACACACACTACATAGCATACACTTACACATGCAAATACACACACACTACATAGCATACACTTATACATGCAGATAAACATACACACACTACATTGCATACACTTACACATGCAGATACACACAGACACTACATAGCATACACTTATACATGCAGATAAACACACACACTACATTGCATACATTTACACATGCAGATACACACACACTACATAGCATACACTTACACATGCAGATACACACAGACACTACATTGCATACACTTACACATGCAGATACACACACACACATAGGATACACTTATACATACAGATACACCATACTTCATAGCTTACATTTATACATGCAGATACATAAGGGATTAAATGCCATATCCTCCTCTGTGGAAAGAATAACTTAATAACTATATACATTCTTGGTTTAACATAAACTAAACTTAGTTTCTAAACGTAGAAATAAATAACGACACCAAATAAATAACGACACAACAACTTTTTATGGTTAGAGAAAACCCGCAGGTCACGTTTATTGTGGCAACACAAGAACTAACGACCGTCTGAATAAACATGGACCAGGGGGGCGGCAATCAGGTACTAGCTAAACGTAGTAACCCATGCTAACAAGATGGGCAGTACCAGGGCGCAGGAGAAGAAGCAGAGCGTAGCTCAATACTGAAAAACAGGGAATTCTCGGCATCGGAATCACACGGGCAGGGAACACCCCAGACGCGCGTCTGGGGACTTCACCCCTGGCCGGAAGTGCCGTCACTCTACCTCGATCACATCCTGCCCCCGGACACTGTCCACCCGCCAGCCCAGGGTGCAAACCACCACTCCGTACCTGTAAGGGCCAGGATTAAAAAGGTGCGAAAACCAGATTGAAATACCTGGGGAGCTGAAACTTAACGTCCTTGGGCTTACAGAAATAGGCTGGTTAGCCCTCATCATGCCTTCGGATAGCCCTAATCCCTGGGGACCACCATAAGGACGGATCCCCCTACTGATTGCAAAATAATAAACAAAGGGAGGGAAAGGGTGGGGAAAACTTTGAGAAAAACAGCAGAAAGAGGACTTGTGCTTCCTGTACTGGGCTTAAAAAGGTAAGCTGGAACCCCTCCTCTCTTTCTGCAACATTGTTTCACACACACAACACAACACTCCCCTCCTCCGTCTTGGCCTTAACCCTTATGTGCATTCCAGGCAATTTGCCTTACATTTCCTTAAGGGATTAAATGCTATATCCTCCTCTGTGGAAAGAATAACTTAATAACTATATACATTCTTGGTTTAACATAAACTCAACTTAGTTTCTAAACGTAGAAATAAATAACGACACCAAATAAATAACGACACAACAACTTTTTATGGTTAGAGAAAACCCGCAGGTCACGTTTATTGTGGCAACACAAGAACTAACGACCGTCTGAATAAACATGGACCAGGGGGGCGGCAATCAGGTACTAGCTAAACGTAGTAACCCATGCTAACAAAATGGGCAGTACCAGGGCGCAGGAGAAGAAGCAGAGCGTAGCTCAATACTGAAAAACAGGGAATTCTCGGCATCGGAATCACACGGGCAGGGAACACCCCAGACGCGCGTCTGGGGACTTCACCCCTGGCCGGAAGTGCCGTCACTCTACCTCGATCACATCCTGCCCCCGGACACTGTCCTCCCGCCACGAGATCGCCCAAATATCAAGGGCCACTCTCGCCGCCACCCAACTCACACAAATAGGAGTAGGGACTGTCGTATATCTTCAATAAACAGGTCCATGCCATGGTCCGTAAGATGGACCCCGTCGCCTCGGTACAGGCTCCGGTCAGCGGCCGTAATGAACTTGTGTTCCACAACAAAACCTCCTAGCTCACACATAAGCTTCCTAACATCTCTATTAAGCTTCTTGCGAACTTGGAACGCTGCCCTATGATTAGCCATGTGTCTCCACGTCAACCTAGGTATAATGTTTGACCAGCCCATTCTCACACCAGGCAACCAAGCTTTAAAGGTGCGCAGATCTGATTGGATCACTGCGCTCAAATCCCGGCCGGGAATTGAGCCTAGATCATTTCCACCTAAGTGGATGATCAGGACATGGGGTTTCTCCCACCGCCTCATGGCGGATTGCAGTAAACCAGGCAGATCTGCCCAGCAAAGGCCTCTTCTCCCTAACCACCTAACGACCACCCTAGAGAATGAGAACCCTAGTTGCTGCCCTCCGGGTTGCGATGCTGCTCGGATAGCCGCCCAGTGTACGAACGAGTGCCCAACGATCCAGGCACAAAGCGGCCCACTTCTAGGCCCTGCAAGAGAAACAAGAGTTAGGGCATATCATGACCAAGTGCCATGTGCAACATTGTCAACCTGCAAATATTAACATTGGGATATAAGTGGCCTAACGTAAATCTGATACCTCTTAGACTTCCACCTCCCAAGCGCCATTATGCGGTCAGCCGACCAGCCTAAAGTTGCCGCCGTCGTAGCAGCTCCAACCCTAAATGAGTGAGGAGCTATGGTATTGGGATTCAAACCCACTTTTTTAGCCGCCCACCCCAAAACCTTTCGAAATTGAAACCTCGTAAGGGGAGTACCATCCTGATGACTTAAAAATCTAACCGCACCCACTGGACGCCTGTCCGAGAAGGTCTTCAACAGGGCACTCAGGCAGCAGGCGGAACCCGCGTGCGCGGGTAGCGACAGCCAGGCCCCCCTACCATCCTGATCGACTTTCGATCGAGGGATGAAAAGCAATACCCCATTATCCGTAAACCTGACGTGCTCCGCCAGGACACCACCCACTTTCGCCAACTTAGACTGCGGGACCAATTCCCCCACTCGGAGTGCGCCATGAAACGCTATGGCGAACGTCGCGGAAAAAAGCCGCACCTCGTAGTCTGAGGAACATACCTCCGGTAGAACACGAAGCAGGAGGACCAACCTGTCCGCCGTTATGGGTTCCCTAACGTCCGGACACCGCACTTCCGTCCTTCCCCAACCCCTCAGTATTTGACAAATCAAAAACGTTTTGGAAGAGTCCGTCAGCGTGAATAGTTTACAGAAAAAGGACACCGCCGCTAACCGCGCGGATACCGCCCCTTTCTTAGCTAGCTTAGTCCTAAGCTCCGCGAGCCAGCGCAATAGCCAATCTTGCTCACCAGCACAAGAAGGAAATCCTTGGACATCACAGAAGAATACCCATTCTTCCCAGTACCTTACATAGGACTTCCAAGTGGAAGGTGCCAGGGACGCCTTCAGCACCGGAATCAGGGACTGCCATCCAAAGCCACCTGCCAAAGAAAAGGGGGACAGGGAAAGCCATGAGTGGCAGCCTCAGGAGCACATTTCCTAAAATTTTTCCATTGAAAGCGAGATAGTGCATCAGCAATAACGTTATCAACCCCTGGGACATGCCTAGCCTGAAACTCAATGTTCCGCTTAAGGCATCTCAAAACCAGAATCCTCAGATATTGAATTACTGGTGGTGAGGAAGAAGAAAGACCGTTAATGGCAAAAACCACGCTCAAATTGTCCGTCCAAAAAATGACGGAACGGTTTTCGAGCTTGTCCCCCCAGATCTCCAACGCCACCAGAATGGGGAAAAGCTCCAGAAGGCACATGTTCCTGGTCAGGCCCCTGGCCGCCCACTCGGCCGGCCAAGGTTCGGCGCTCCACTCACCATTGAAATAGGCGCCGTATCCAAAACCCCCAGCAGCATCAGTAAAGAGGTGCAGGTCTCGAGCCGGAGTCTGAGGGGTTCTCCAAATACAGATCCCATTGAAATCCCTGAGAAACAGATCCCAGACATGGAGGTCTTCCTTCATGTCATTATTAACCATTAGTTTGTCTTTGGGAGAAGTAACTCCCGGCAACATGCGCTCCATTCTCTTCAGGAAAATCCTCCCCATCGGGATGACCCTCCCTGCAAAGTTGAGCAGACCCAAAACAGATTGAAGCTCTTTCAGCGTGCAAAACTGTGCCGCTGCGAGTCTCCTGACTTCTGTCAACATCTTCTGGACTTTATCCACCGGAAGCCTACATTCCTGGGCTACCGAATCAATTTCGATACCCAGGAAAGTAAGACACGTGCAAGGGCCCTCCGTTTTGTCTTCTGCTAAGGGGACTCCAAATTTCTCCATCAACAGCCGCATGGCGTAAAGGAGCAGCTCACATTCCCTAGATTCCTGTCTACCTACCAGGAGAAAGTCGTCCAAGTAGTGAGCAATCCTATCTTCCCCTGTCACTTCCGCAACAGCCCAATGCAAAAAGGAACTAAACGCCTCAAAATAGGCGCAGGAAATGGAACACCCCATGGGCAAACAACGGTCGACATAATAGTGTCCGTTGAAGAAACATCCCATTAAATAAAATGATGCGGGGTGGATCGGCAAGAGTCTGAAAGCAGACTCGATGTCAAGCTTGGCCAGTAATGCCCCTTGACCCGATCTCCGTACCACTTGTAAAGCATCATCAAATGACTGGTAATATACCGTACTCAAGTCCTGAGGAATGGCGTCATTAACCGACTTACCTTTTGGGTAGGAAAGATGTTGTATCATCCTAAATTTTCCCGGGTCCTTTTTGGGCACAACCCCTAGAGGCGAGATAACCAATCCCGGCATAGGTCTCTCCCTAAACGGGCCAGCCATTCTACCCAGTGAAACCTCCTTACCCAATTTCTCCTTCAATGCCTCTGGGAACAGGGAGGCAGATTTCAGGTTCCTGCGAGAAGCCGCACCCGAAACCGGACCTTGTACGGGGATAACAAAACCTTCCCGGAGCCCTGACTCCAACAAGGCCGCCGCCACCCTATCGGGGTAGAGCGTGAGCCACGTACTAATTGCGGCCACCTTCAGCGGGGTGTCCACTCTTAGCGACAGCAGGGCCTCTTGGCCCAGTCCTGTCCTGTTTGTCCCCTTTTTTAACGCAATCCGCGGCTGGGTGAAATCCCCCGCAGATGTGACAAGCGTGCCGAAAGGAACACGCGGTTCCCAACGTGCATTGTTTGTCCTGGAATTTCCAACAGACCCCTGCTGGGCGTCTGCAAAATCTATTGGCGGGTCGAAACTGTGTTGCACCCGCCGGGGAACCAGAAGTACCTTGCGATTTCTCGGGACCCAGCCGGGCCCAGAGTTGCATTTCTACGCACCCAAAATCCAACAGTGGATTACCCACCATCTTTATGCGGAACTCCTCGTCATAATCACGCCAGGCACCATCGCGATAATTATCAGCAATGATCTCCATGTTTTCCATGTATTTCAACACGGCTAAACACTGGTCCGGCCATTTCTGCAAGTAGCAAGACGCATAGATCCTGAAACAACGGCGCCACTCGTGAAACGTGTCTGGGCGCTGGTACTTCTTGGGGCCTGTCCCATCCTCCGCTCTCGCCTTCTGCCTTAGGGCTTCCACCGAGAGCTCGAAGATGTTAACAAACTTCCCCTCTTGAATTCTCCGCACTGTCTTAGTCTTCAAATGCTCGTGCAGATCATAGGAAGACCAGGACCTAGTGTCCCCTTGGAGCGCCACCTTCCGATTAACGGGCCTCCCCACCCCACTTACGCGAAGTCTGGGTTGGGCCGCCCTATCGGACCTATCAGAGGCAATATAGTCATAACGGTCATGCAAACCCCCTTTTGCTGATCTCTTCTCTTCAGTTAACCATCTAAGCATCTTATACATTCGTTTATTGCCCTTCCCATGCAACCCCAGCTCCTTATCATTTTCTGACCCAGAATCATCCGAGGATGAGGTAAAACCCCGCAACCCCACTGAAACTGATGACTCACCATCTCTCACACCGATCCTGTTTGGAATCGCCACGACTCCCGAAGTAGAAGGACGCTCATCCTCTGACACCATGGAGTCCGGGCCGCTCTCAGCACCTCTCTCCAACCCGCTGTCTGAATCTCCTGATGTAGCCATGTCACTTTCCTGCAAAAGAGATTGCCAGAGAGGAGTACCACGAAGGGGAAGGTCTGCTCTACCCCTCCCCCTGTGCCCAGACCGCTCATTCATCCCCTCATACACATCCTGGTTGCCTTCGCAACCTGCAACTTCATCATACACACCCTGCTCATCTTCTGTAAAGTCCTCTATCTCTTCACTAAAATGTACTGATTTCTGGGTGATAGGGGTGGCTTTCTTACGCCTAGTCGATGCAACCGCTAAATCTAAACTCTGAAACTGTTCTGGTGAACCATGTTTGGTAGAAGACCTAGTTACTACCTTCCTCGCTGCTGCCGGGGATGCCCCCGAAGCCTGAGGCCTAGCCCTTACACTCTCACTAATTTGCGCGCCAAACGCGCTGCCTGCACGGGCACCGCCTTTGCCCCCAGAAACCTTACTATTACCGCCAGCGCTCTTAAGCGTACTCCTAGCGGGCCCAATAGGTGATGCACCACCTTTATAATTGCCCGATGGGGCCTTTGCCCCTTGACGAGGATTACTACCCGACGGGGCCTCCGACCCTTGCCGGGCCGCAATGCCCATTGTAACCTGCCCACGGGGGCCTCCAACGGGGACCCCCGGGTTCATTTGACCAGAGTAATGCCCCCCCTGAGATAACTCCTCCATTGATTCACAATTAGCCTCCTCGTGAAAACCATCCCCCACAAGTGCAACCCCTGTAGGCCCCATCGCATCAGCAGAATTGCCCCCCGGAGCATAAGTTCCCCCCCGCGGCACTCCTCTCTTACCTTGGACGCCACGCGGGGAACTCGATCTGCTCCGCTTCGATGACCGCTGACTAATGGCGGGACCGGCAGTGACGTCACAGGAAATGACGTCACCGGAAGTCCCGCCCTCGGAGGACCGCAAACCGGAAGTCGCCGCCGATGGAGGAACAGTCGACGCGGGAGCCTGTGCAATCACCGCCGGAGGACCAAGGACCACGTGGGACGCACCCGGAGCCGCGGACAAGGATGAGGCCCACATCTGGAAAAGGGATACCGCAGCCGCGATGGAGTCCTGGGACATCGGAGACGACGTCGCAGGTAAGGCCGAACTGCTCCCACTAAAACCGCCAACTACTGGGGCAAAAGAGTAAGGCCCGTAAGGGCCAGGGACCGCAACGCCACAAGGCCTAGAAGGGCCCGCCGCAACCACGCTAGGGGAGGGAGGCTTAACAAGGGTGATGGAAGGGCAGGGAACCGCAGCGCTAGTGGCTGGAGACCGAATAGCGGACCTAGCAGGGACCCCCGCTTTACCGGCTACCTTAGGGGGACATGTGGGCCTACGAAGGCCAGAAGCGGGCCCGGCAGGGCCCGACATACTAATTGAATCGGGGCCTATGCCCGCACTGACCCCCCGCAAAGAGGGCTCACTCCCGGCCGCATGGCCGACGGGCTCAGACGCACCATCTGGTTGCCAGCACCACCCCCCATATTGCTCACCAATGAAAGCACCTCTAGCAAAGCCTGATCAGAAATTTCCCCCCCACCGGCCCCAACCTCCCCCGTAGATTGATCAAGGGAAGGGGCAAGGGAGGAGGAAAGTAAAGGGGTTCGACCCACCGTTTCTGGCGATGGAGGAATCCACTCCGCTGCTTCATCGCTGTCATCAACCACTTCTCTCTCTGCAGGTTCCTCCCTAGCCTCCATGATTCGCTTTGGAGGTGCTTTAGATCTCCTTGAACGTCTCATGTGAACACTTTGAGAAAAACAGCAGAAAGAGGACTTGTGCTTCCTGTACTGGGCTTAAAAAGGTAAGCTGGAACCCCTCCTCTCTTTCTGCAACATTGTTTCACACACACAACACAACACTCCCCTCCTCCGTCTTGGCCTTAACCCTTATGTGCATTCCAGGCAATTTGCCTTACATTTCCTCACACTACATAGCAGACACACACACTACATAGCATACACTTATACATGCAGATACACACACACACACTACATAGCATACACTTACACATGCAGATACACACACTTCATAGCTTACATTTATACATGCAGATACACACAGACACTACATTGCATACACTTGCAGATACACAAACACTACATAGCATACACTTATACATACAGATACACACACTTCATAGCTTACATTTATACATGCAGACACACACACTACATAGCAGACAAACACACTACATAGCATACACTTATACATGCAGATACACACACACACACTACATAGTATACACTTATACATGCAGATACACACACACTACATAGCATACACTTATACATGCAGATAAACACACACACTACATAGCATACACTTATACATGCAGATACACAAACACTACATAGCATACACTTATACATGCAGATAAACATACACACTACATAGTATACACTTATACATGCAGATACACACACTACATAGCATACACTTATACATACAGATACACACACACACACACTACATAGCATACACTTACACATGCAGATACACACAGACACTACATAGCATACACTTATACATGCAGATAAACACACACACTACATAGTATACACTTACACATGCAGATACACACACACTACATAGCTTACACTTATACATGCAGATGCACACACACTACATAGCATACACTTATACATGCAGATACACACACTACATAGCATACACTTATACATGCAGATACACACACACACACACTACATAGCATACACTTACACATGCAGATACACACAGACACTACATAGCATACACTTATACATGCGGATAAACACACACACTACATAGTATACACTTACACATGCAGATACACACAGGCACTACATTGCATACACTTACACATGCAGATACACACACACTACATAGCATACACTTATACATACAGATACACACACTTCATAGCTTACATTTATACATGCAGACACACACACTACATAGCATACACTTACACATGCAGATACACACACACTACATAGCATACACTTATACATGCAGATACACACACACTACATAGCATACACTTATACATACAGATACACACACACTGCATAGCATACACTTACACATGCAGATACACACAGACACTACATTGCATACACTTACACATGCAGATACACACACACACACTACATAGTATACACTTATACATGCAGATACACACACACTACATAGCATACACTTATACATGCAGATACACACACACACTACATAGCATACACTTACACATGCAGATACACACAGACTACATAGCATACACTTATACATGCAGATAAACATACACACACTACATAGCATACACTTATACATGCAGATACACACACTACATAGTATACACTTATACATGCAGATACACACACACTACATAGCATACACTTATACATGCAGATAAACACACACACTACATAGTATACACTTATACATGCAGATACACACACACACTACATAGCATACACTTATACATGCAGATAAACATACACACACTGCATTGCATACACTTATACATGCAGATAAACACACACACTACATAGTATACACTTATACATGCAGATACACTACACTACATAGCATACATTTACACATGCAGATACACACACATACTACATAGTATACACCTATACATGCAGATAAACACACACTACATAGCATACACTTATACATGCAGATAAACACACACACACTACATAGTATACACTTATACATGCAGATACACACACACTACATAGCATACACTTTTACATGCAGATAAACATACACACTACATAGTATACACTTATACATGAAGATACACACCCTACATAGCATACATTTATACGTACAGATACACACACACACTACATAGCATACACTTACACATGCAGATACACATACACTACATAGCAGACACTTACACATGCAGATACACACACTACATAGCTTACACTTATAAATGCAGATACACAGACACTACATAGTATACACTTATACATACAGATACACACACACACTACGTAGCTTACACTTATACATGCAGATACACACACACACTACGTAGCTTACACTTATACATGCAGATACACACACGCTACATAGCATACACTTATACATACAGATACACACACACACACTACATAGCTTACACTTATACATACAGATACACAAACACACTACATAGCTTACACGTATACATGCAGATACACACACACTACATATAATGCACTTACACACACACTACATAGCATACACTTATACATGCAGATACACACACTACATAGCATACACTTACACATGCAGATAAACACACACACTACATAGTATACACTTATATATGCAGATACACACACACTACATAGCATACACTTATACATGCAGATAACACACACATACTACATAGTATACATTTATACATGCAGATACACACACACTACATAGCATACACTTATACATGCAGATAAACATACACACTACATAGTATACACTTATACATGCAGATACACACACTACATAGCATACACTTATACATGCAGATACACACACACTACATAGCATACACTTATACATGCAGATAAACACACACATACTACATAGTATACACTTATACATGCAGATACACACAGACACTACATAGCATACACTTATACATGCAGATAAACACACACACTACATAGTATACACTTACACATGCAGATACACACAGACACTACATTGCATACACTTACACATGCAGATACACACACACTACATAGCATACACTTACACATGCAGATACACACAGACACTACATTGCATACACTTACACATGCAGATACACACACACACATAGGATACACTTATACATACAGATACACCATACTTCATAGCTTACATTTATACATGCAGATACACACACTACATAGCAGACACACACACTACATAGCATACACTTATACATGCAGATACACACACACACACACTACATAGCATACACTTACACATGCAGATACACACACTTTATAGCTTACATTTATACATGCAGATACACACAGACACTACATTGCATACACTTGCAGATACACAAACACTACATAGCATACACTTATACATACAGATACACACACTTCATAGCTTACATTTATACATGCAGACACACACACTACATAGCAGACACACACACTACATAGCATACACTTATACATGCAGATACATTCAAACACACTACATAGCATACACTTATACATACAGATACACACACACACTACATAGCATACACTTACACATGCAGATACACACACACTACATAGCATACACTTATACATGCAGATACACACACACTACATAGCATACACTTATACATGCAGATACACACACACTACATAGCATACACTTACACATGCAGATACACACAAACACTACATAGCATACACTTATACATGCAGATACACACACACACTACATAGCATACACTTATACATGCAGATACACACACACTACATAGCATACACTTACACATGCAGATACACACAGACACTACATTGCATACACTTACACATGCAGATACACACACTACATAGCATACACTTATACATGCAGATAAACATACACACACTACATTGCATACACTTATACATGCAGATAAACACACACACTACATAGTATACACTTATACATGCAGATACACTACACTACATAGCATACACTTACACATGCAGATACACACACATACTACATAGTATACACTTATACATGCAGATAAACACACACTACATAGCATACACTTATACATGCAGATAAACACACACACACTACATAGTATACACTTATACATGCAGATACACACCCTACATAGCATACATTTATACGTACAGATACACACACACACTACATAGCATACACTTACACATGCAGATACACATACACTACATAGCATACACTTACACATGCAGATACACACACTACATAGCTTACACTTATAAATGCAGATACACACACACACACTACATAGCTTACACTTATACATGCAGATACACACACACACACACCCTACATAGCTTACACTTATACATGCAGATACACACACACACTACGTAGCTTACACTTATACATGCAGATACACACACGCTACATAGCATACACTTATACATACAGATACACACACACACACACACACACACACTACATAGCTTACACTTATACATACAGATACACAAACACACTACATAGCTTACACGTATACATGCAGATACACACACACTACATAGCATGCACTTACACACACACTACATAGCATACACTTATACATGCAGATACACACACTACATAGCATACACTTACACATGCAGATAAACACACACACTACATAGTATATACTTATATATGCAGATACACACACACTACATAGCATACACTTATACATGCAGATAAACACACACATACTACATAGTATACATTTATACATGCAGATACACACACACTACATAGCATACACTTATACATGCAGATACACACACACTACATAGCATACACTTATACATGCAGATAAACACACACATACTACATAGTATACACTTATACATGCAGATACACACAGACACTACATAGCATACACTTATACATGCAGATAAACACACACACTACATAGTATACACTTACACATGCAGATACACACAGACACTACATTGCATACACTTACACATGCAGATACACACACACTACATAGTATACACTTACACATGCAGATACA
The DNA here is from genome assembly GCF_027579735.1 of Bombina bombina. Classification (NCBI taxonomy): domain Eukaryota; kingdom Metazoa; phylum Chordata; class Amphibia; order Anura; family Bombinatoridae; genus Bombina; species Bombina bombina. Next base: position 599,635,771 of record NC_069505.1, on the reverse strand, counting down.
CACAGACACTACATTGCATACACTTACACATGCAGATACACACACACTACATAGCATACACTTACACATGCAGATACACACAGACACTACATTGCATACACTTACACATGCAGATACACACACACACACATAGGATACACTTATACATACAGATACACCATACTTCATAGCTTACATTTATACATGCAGATACACACACTACATAGCAGACACACACACTACATAGCATACACTTATACATGCAGATACACACACAAACTACATAGCATACACTTACACATGCAGATACACACACTTTATAGCTTACATTTATACATGCAGATACACACAGACACTACATTGCATACACTTGCAGATACACAAACACTACATAGCATACACTTATACATACAGATACACACACTTCATAGCTTACATTTATACATGCAGACACACACACTACATAGCAGACACACACACTACATAGCATACACTTATACATGCAGATACATTCACACACACTACATAGCATACACTTATACATACAGATACACACACACACTACATAGCATACACTTACACATGCAGATACACACACACTACATAGCATACACTTATACATGCAGATACACACACACTACATAGCATACACTTATACATGCAGATACACACACACTACATAGCATACACTTATACATGCAGATACACACACACTACATAGCATACACTTACACATGCAGATACACACAAACACTACATAGCATACACTTATACATGCAGATACACACACACACTACATAGCATACACTTATACATGCAGATACACACACACTACATAGTATACACTTACACATGCAGATACACACAGACACTACATTGCATACACTTACACATGCAGATAAACATACACACACTACATTGCATACACTTATACATGCAGATAAACATACACACACTACATTGCATACACTTATACATGCAGATAAACACACACACTACATAGTATACACTTATACATGCAGATACACTACACTACATAGCATACACTTACACATGCAGATACACACACATACTACATAGTATACACTTATACATGCAGATAAACACAAACTACATAGCATACACTTATACATGCAGATAAACACACACACACTACATAGTATACACTTATACATGCAGATACACACCCTACATAGCATACATTTATATGTACAGATACAGACACACACTACATAGCATACACTTACACATGCAGATACACATACACTACATAGCACACACTTACACATGCAGATACACACACTACATAGCTTACACTTATAAATGCAGATACACACACACACACTACATAGCTTACACTTATACATGCAGATACACACACACACACACCCTACATAGCTTACACTTATACATGCAGATACACACACACACTACGTAGCTTACACTTATACATGCAGATACACACACGCTACATAGCATACACTTATACATACAGATACACACACACACACACTACATAGCTTACACTTATACATACAGATACACAAACACACTACATAGCTTACACGTATACATGCAGATACACACACACTACATAGCATGCACTTACACACACACTACATAGCATACACTTATACATGCAGATACACACACTACATAGCATACACTTACACATGCAGATAAACACACACACTACATAGTATACACTTATATATGCAGATACACACACACTACATAGCATACACTTATACTGGCAGATAAACACACACTTACTACATAGTATACATTTATACATGCAGATACACACACACTACATAGCATACACTTATACATGCAGATAAACATACACACTACATAGTATACACTTATACATGCAGATACACACACTACATAGCATACACTTATACATGCAGATACACACACACTACATAGCATACACTTATACATGCAGATAAACACACACATACTACATAGTATACACTTATACATGCAGATACACACAGACACTACATAGCATACACTTATACATGCAGATAAACACACACACTACATAGTATACACTTACACATGCAGATACACACAGACACTACATTGCATACACTTACACATGCAGATACACACACACTACATAGCATACACTTACACATGCAGATACACACAGACACTACATTGCATACACTTACACATGCAGATACACACACACACATATGATACACTTATACATACAGATACACCATACTTCATAGCTTACATTTATACATGCAGATACACACACTACATAGCACACACACACACTACATAGCATACACTTATACATGCAGATACACACACACACACTACATAGCATACACTTACACATGCAGATACACACACTTTATAGCTTACATTTATACATGCAGATACACACAGACACTACATTGCATACACTTGAAGATACACAAACACTACATAGCATACACTTATACACATTCGATACACACACTTCATAGCTTACATTTATACATGCAGACACACACACTACATAGCAGACACACACACTACATAGCATACACGTATACATGCAGATACATTCACACACACTACATAGCATACACTTATACATACAGATACACACACACACACACACTACATAGCATACACTTACACATGAAGATACACACACACTACATAGCATACACTTATACATGCAGATACACACACACTACATAGCATACACTTATACATGCAGATACACACACACTACATAGCATACACTTATACATGCAGATACACACACACTACATAGCATACACTTACACATGCAGATACACACAGACACTACATTGCATACACTTACACATGCAGATACACACACACACTACATAGTATACACTTATACATGCAGATACACACACACTACATAGCATACACTTATGCATGCAGATACACACACACACACTACATAGCATACACTTACACATGCAGATACACACAGACTACATAGCATACACTTATACATGCAGATAAACATACACACACTACATAGCATACACTTATACATGCAGATAAGCACACTACATAGCATACACTGATACATGCAGATACACACACACACTACATAGTATACACTTATACATGCAGATACACACACACTACATAGCATACACTTATACATGCAGATAAACACACACACTACATAGCATACACTTATACATGCAGATACACACACACTACATATCATACACTTATACATGCAGATAAACATACACACACTACATTGCTACACTTATACATGCAGATAAACACACACACTACATAGTATACACTTATACATGCAGATACACACACATACTACATAGTATACATTTATACATGCAGATACATAAACACTACATAGCATACACTTATACATGCAGATAAACACACACTACATAGCATACACTTATACATGCAGATAAACACACACACACTACATAGTATACACTTATACATGCAGATACACAGACACTACATAGCATACACTTACACATGCAGATACACACACATACTACATAGTATACACTTATACATGCAGATACATAAACACTACATAGCATACACTTATACATGCAGATAAACACACACTACATAGCATACACTTACACATGCAGATACACACAGACACTACATAGCATACACTTATACATGCAGATACACAGACACTACATAGCATACACTTTTACATGCAGATAAACATACACACTACATAGTATACACTTATACATGCAGATACACACACTACATAGCATACACTTATACATACAGATACACACACACTACATAGCATACACTTATACATGCAGATACACACACACTACATAGCATACACTTTTACATGCAGATAAACATACACACTACATAGTATACACTTATACATGCAGATACACACCCTATGTAACGGTACCAACAGGATACCAAGGGTTAACACCAGGGAACAAAGTCCTGCATAGGGAATCAGCAATTCACAACCCAGCCAGTTTTCAGGTTTAAAACAGAATGACATTTATTAAAGGCTATGCCTAGTATTTATGCAGGTCTGACCCCCCCCCCCCCCCCCCAGATGGGGGTTGAAAGACTGTTGTACATTACATGGAGGGAAAAGCGCCCTTTTACATGATACAATAGAATTATATTACTTAAACACTTCAACCACAAGACACTCTGGGCTCTTCTTATCACTTAGGCGTTTTCTCTCTGAGGGTGATCAAACAATGGAATTCTTATCACTAACTAAATTATGGTTGGAGCCAGCAACTTGTGTTTAGAAAATAGTTTCTTAAAGCTAAACACAGTTAACTCCTTCAGTCCTGACAGAAGGGTCTGTCACACCCTACATAGCATACATTTATACGTACAGATACACACACACACTACATAGCATACACTTACACATGCAGATACACACACACACTACATAGCATACACTTACACATGCAGATACACACACTACATAGCTTACACTTATAAATGCAGATACATACACACTACATAGCATACACATGCAGATACACACACACTACATAGCATACACTTACACATGCAGATACACACACACTACATAGCTTACACTTATACATGCAGATACACACACACACTACATAGCTTACACTTATACATGCAGATACACACACACACTACGTAGCTTACACTTATACATGCAGATACACACACGCTACATAGCATACACTTATACATACAGATACACACACACACACACACTACATAGCTTACACTTATACATACAGATACACAAACACACTACATAGCTTACACGTATACATGCAGATACACACACACTACATAGCATACACTTATACATGCCGATACACACACTACATAGCATACACTTACACATGCAGATAAACACACACACTACATAGTATACACTTATATATGCAGATACACACACACTACATAGCATACACTTATACATGCAGATAAACACACACATACTACATAGTATACATTTATACATGCAGATACACACACACTACATAGCATACACTTATACATGCAGATAAACATACACACTACATAGTATACACTTATACATGCAGATACACACACTACATAGCATACACTTATACATGCAGATACACACACACTACATAGCATACACTTATACATGCAGATAAACACACACATACTACATAGTATACACTTATACATGCAGATATACACAGACACTACATAGCATACACTTATACATGCAGATAAACACACACACTACATAGTATACACTTACACATGCAGATACACACAGACACTACATTGCATACACTTACACATGCAGATACACACAGACACTACATTGCATACACTTACACATGCAGATACACACACACACATAGGATACACTTATACATACAGATACACCATACTTCATAGCTTACATTTATACATGCAGATACACACACTACATAGCAGACACACACACTACATAGCATACACTTACACATGCAGATACACACACTTTATAGCTTACATTTATACATGCAGATACACACAGACACTACATTGCATACACTTGCAGATACACAAACAGTACATAGCATACACTTATACATACAGATACACACACTTCATAGCTTACATTTATACATGCAGACACACACACTACATAGCAGACACACACACTACATAGCATACACTTATACATGCAGATACATTCACACACACTACATAGCATACACTTATACATACAGATACACACACACACTACATAGCATACACTTACACATGAAGATACACACCCACTACATAGCATACACTTATACATGCAGATACACACACACTACATAGCATACACTTATACATGCAGATACACACACACTACATAGCATACACTTACACATGCAGATACACACAGACACTACATTGCATACACTTACACATGCAGATACACACACACACTACATAGTATACACTTATACATGCAGATACACACACACTACATAGCATACACTTATGAATGCAGATACACACACACACTACATAACATACACTTACACATGCAGATACACACAGACTACATAGCATACACTTATACATGCAGATAAACATACACACACTACATAGCATACACTTATACATGCAGATACACACACACACACTACATAGTATACACTTATACATGCAGATACACACACACTACATAGCATACACTTATACATGCAGATAAACACACACACTACATAGCATACACTTATACATGCAGATACACACACACTACATATCATACACTTATACATGCAGATAAACATACACACACTACATTGCTACACTTATACATGCAGATAAACACACACACTACATAGTATACACTTATACATGCAGATACACACACACTACATAGCATACACTTATACATGCAGATAAACACACACACTACATAGTATACACTTATACATGCAGATACACACACACTACATAGCATACACTTATACATGCAGATACACACACACACACACTACATAGCATACACTTACACATGCAGATACACACAGACACTACATAGCATACACTTATACATGCAGATAAACACACACACTACATAGTATACACTTACACATGCAGATACACACACACTACATAGCTTACACTTATACATGCAGATGCACACACACTACATAGCATACACTTATACATGCAGATACACACACTACATAGCATACACTTATACATACAGATTCACACACACACACTACATAGCATACACTTACACATGCAGATACACACACACTACATAGCAGACACACACACTACATAGCATACACTTATATATGCAGATACACACACTACATAGCATACACTTATACATGCAGATAAACATACACACTACATAGTATACACTTATACATGCAGATACACACACACTACATAGCATACACTTATACATGCAGATACACACACACACTACATAGCATATATTTACACATGCAGATACACACACACTACATAGCATACACTTATACATGCAGATACATAAACACTACATAGCATACACTTATACATGCAGATACACACACACACACTACATAGCATACACTTATACATACAGATACACACACACACACTACATAGCATACACTTATACATGCAGATAAACACACACACTACATAGTATACACTTACACATGCAGATACACACACACTACATAGCTTACACTTATACATGCAGATGCACACACACTACATAGTATACACTTATACATACAGATTCACACACACACACTACATAGCATACACTTACACATGCAGATAAACACAGACACTACATAGCATACACTTATATATGCAGATACACACACTACATAGCATACACTTATACATACAGATACACACACACACACTACATAGCATACACTTACACATGCAGATACACACAGACACTACATAGCATACACTTATACATGCAGATAAACACACACACTACATAGTATACACTTACATAATTAATTAAATGCCCTATCCTCCTGGCTTGCTGGATAAACTTTAATAACTGGAGCCATAAAACTGACTCTACAACATAACTATGTACAAATATAAACTCTTAAATAACTTTACATAAAACTGTAATACTTGAATAACCACGCAGACACAGATATATGGGAAAAGACCCGAAGGTTGCATTTATTGTAGAACGTGAGAACCGGCTGGACTCAACGGGGCCAGCTAAAACATTTGGCAGCAATCTAGTTAGGAGTAGGAACCCCCTGCTAGGAAGAATGGACCGCGCCCGTGAATGCCCACACAAGCGGAGCTCAGCTGCGCAGAAGCTTAGGAAGTTCTCGGCATCTTAGAATGGGAGGGACCCCAGGCGCGCGCCTGCAGAGATCACCCTCCCCTGGGCAGCCGTCACTTTACCTCTGATGGCAAACCGGGGCGCGGACCAACCGCCTAACCAGGGTGTAAAGTAAAGATCACCGAACCAGTAGGACCAGGTGTGACTAGACGCGTATCCATGCCACTACCTGGGGAGTCAAAAACTACCGTCCTTAGACTTAAGGAAACAAGCCGCGTAGCTCTCATCCAGCCTTGGACACCTAGCTGAAACACCCTGGTGATGTAGCAGCCTAAAGATTGCCGTATGAACCAATGCAGGGAGGGAGGGAGGGACGCTGTGAAGACGAGCTGGAAAAGAGGGTTTGGGCCTTGGGAGCTGACTACTTAAAGGTAAGCTAAACCCCACCCTCACTAATGCAACATTGTTGCAACTTCACAGCAGCACACTCCTAAGGGCCTTAATTATTATGGTCGTTCTGGGCTATGCTGCCCTCCACTGTCTTAATTAATTAAATGCCCTATCCTCCTGGCTTGCTGGATAAACTTTAATAACTGGAGCCATAAAACTGACTCAACAACATAACTATGTACAAATATAAACTCTTAAATAACTTTACATAAAACTGTAATACTTGAATAACCACGCAGACACAGATATATGGGAAAAGACCCGAAGGTCGCATTTATTGTAGAACGTGAGAACCGGCTGGACTAAACGGGGCCAGCTAAAACATGTGGCGGCAATCTAGTTAGGAGTAGGACCCCCCTGCTAGGTAGAATGGACCGCGCCCGTGAATGCCCACACAAGCGGAGCTCAGCTGCCGCAGAAGCTTAGGGAGTTCTCGGCATCTTAGAATGGGAGGGACCCCAGGCGCGCGCCTGCAGAGATCACCCTCCCCTGGGCAGCCGTCACTCTACCTCTGATGGCAAACCGGGGCGCGGACCAACCGCCACAAGAGATAGCCCAACAGGCTCACCTCTTGCTGCCACACCTATAGATGATTAAGTATAGCACGCCTCAAATTACAGAGGAACAGGTCAATGCCCCTCTCAGAGAGGTGCACCCCGTCCCTTCTGTAGAGGCACCTCTCAGCCGTTGATATGTTCCCATGTTCCACAACAAACCCTCCTGACTGCCCTAAGAAAATCCTAACTTCTCTGTTAATTTTCTTGCGGACCTGGAAAGCTGCGCGATGAGACTGCATATGGCGCCATTCTATCCTGGGAATGATGTTAGACCATCCTATCCTGACTTGGGGAATCCACGCCTGAATCGTGCGCTGATCCGACTGAGTAACCGCACTGAGCTGCTTGCACGGTAGGAGCCCCATATAATTTCCACCTGCGTGGATGATAAGTACATGGGGTTTCTCCCACCTGCGCAAGGCCCCCTGCAGCAACTCAGGCAGAGCCTGCCACGTAAGCCCCCTGCGCCCTAACCACCTAACAGTGACTCGGGAAGAGGGAAACCCCAGCTGACGCCCATCTGGTCTCGCAATCGCCCGAAGCTCCGCCCAGTGGATGTACGAATGCCCCGTAATCCATACTCTCAGTGGACCGCTCCTTGGTCCTAAGAAAAGAAACAGAGGTTAACCATTGCATCTGCAAAACATAATCACTTCTAAACAGTCAAAGGCCTAACATATAAAAGATACCTTTGCGACCTCCATCTCCCCAGAGCTCTAATATGGTCAGCCGACCATCCTAAACTAGCGGCAGTGGTGGCCGCGCCCACCCTAAAGGAATGGGGAGCAATGACCCTTGGGTCAAGACTTGACCTTGATGCTGCCCAGGCCAACACCTTTCTAAACTGGAACCTAGTCAACGGGGAACCGTCCTCGTGAACTAGAAATTGTGAGAAACCCTCAGGACGCACGTCCATATAGGCCTTAATCAGTCTGACCGGGCAGCAAACAGATTCATCATGGGCCGGCAAAGCTAACCAGGCACCTCTCCCTTCTTGGTCTGTTTTGGATCTGGGGAGAAAGACCAAGATAGACGACCCATCGTCTCTGACATGGGGCAGCAAAAGGCCGCCCATCTTTTTCTTAGAGGGCGGGACATTTTCCCCTACCCTAAGAGCCCCGTGAAAAGCCAGCCCAAAGGCGGCTGAGAACAGGGTAGCTTCGTAGGCGGATGAACAGACTGCCGGCAAAACTCGGCACAACGTTACCAGATGCTCCATGGTAACTGGTTCCCTGAAATCCCTGACCCTGGGCGCCATACGCCCCCAGCCTCGAAGTACCTGCCTAACCAGGAAGGTCTTCGAGGAGTCAGCAAGCCCATACAACTTGCAGAAAAAGGACACTGCCGCCAGGCGTGATCCCACCGCAGTCTTCGAAACACCATTACCTTTAAGTTCGGTAATCCATTCTAGTAAGCCCCACTGGTCCCCGTCACAGGAGGGACGGCACCTGAAGTCACAAAAAGCGATCCACTCCGTCCAGTATTTCACATAGGTAGCCCAGGTAGACGGAGCGAGGGAAGCCCGAACCATCGCAATCAGGGGGCCCCATCCAGCGCCACCTGCCATAAGTAAGTGGGACAGGACAATCCGTTAGTGTCCGCATCTGGCACCAGTGCATAAAATGCTTCCCATTGAAAACGGGAGAGCGCATCCGCAATCCTATTCTGGACGCCCGGGACATGCTTAGCACAGAACACAATATTCAGGTGCAGACACCTCAGCACCAACAGTCTCAAATACCGCACAACCGGAGGGGAACTAGATGAGAGCCTGTTGACAGCATACACAACGCTCATGTTATCTGTCCAGAAAATCACCTCATGGTCGCGAAGCTGATCGCCCCAAATGTCAAGAGCGACCAGTATGGGAAACAGTTCAAGAAGGCATAGGTTTCTGACCAAGCCTCTCTCTATCCACGTGGCGGCCATGGGCCAGCGCTCCATTGCCCGGCCAAGAAAGCCCAGTACCTGTGGGACCCAGCCACATCAGTGAACAACTGGATCGCTGCGTTAGAAGGAACAACCTCCCGCCACAGGCAGATCCCGTTAAAGTGGAGAAGAAATTCTTCCCAGACCTTAAGATCTTCCACCATCTCAGCAGACACCCGGAACCTCCGGGTCTGCGATCTTTCTCCGCACAGCTGCCTCTCGAGCCTGCGGAGGAATATTCTACCCATAGGAATAATCCTGCCGGCAAAGTTCAGCAAACCCAATAGGATTTGAAGGTCTTTTACGGAGCTATACAGCTCTGTTCTCATAGCGCATACTGACTCCAACATGCGCTGAATTTTTTCTTGTGGCAGACGGCACTGCCCTGCCACCGAATCAACTTTGATGCCCAAGAAAGTAAGGCACATGCAAGGACCCTGGGACTTGTCCTCCGCCAGAGGAACTCCCATTCTATCCATCAGAACCCTGGTGACTTTCATCAAGAAAGCACACTCGGATGATCCTGTCCGCCCAACCAGCAGAAAATCATCCAAGTAGTGTGCCAGGCCGTCAAATCCGGCCACCTCCGCGATGGCCCAGTGCAAGAAGCAGCTGAAAGCCTCGAAGTAAGCACACGAAATTGAGCACCCCATGGGCAAGCATTTGTCCACGTAGTACTGCCCCTCAAAATAACACCCCATAAGCCTAAAAGAGGAGGGGTGAATAGGCAGGAGCCGAAAAGCAGATTCTACATCCAGCTTTGCCATCAGAGCTCCGGCCCCCGCCCGGCGAACTAGCCCCAATGCTTCATCAAATGATTGGTAAAAAACTGAGCTAAGCTCAGGGAGTATGGCGTCATTCACCGAACGACCCTTCGGGAAGGACAGATGTTGGATGAGCCGGAATTTACCCGGCTCCTTTTTTGGGACTACCCCCAAAGGTGAAACAACCAGCCCTGGGAGGGGAATCTCCTCAAATGGACCTGCCATACGACCCAGCCCAATTTCTTTATTCAGTTTATCCCGCAAAACCCCAGGAAACTGATATGCGGATTTTAGGTTCCTGCGTGACGAGGAACCCTCCACGTGCGATCCGACTGGGATAACAAATCCCGACCGCAGACCGCCTTTAAGCAGCAAGGCGGCCTCCTTAAACGGGTACAGCAGCAGCCATTTCTCAATTACAGCCACCTTCAGAGGTGTGGCCGCCCTTTCCAACAGGGAAAGGTTTGGAGCCGGCTGCTGGTCTCTCCTGGGAACGACCCGCGTCCTGGGTTCTGGTACACTCGGACCCCGGGTGGCCGCCACCGCAGGTTTTGCACGCGTGCCGAAATGCGCATGCCGCTCCCCTGGTACATGATTTGTCCTGGAAGCGCCAGCACACCCCTGTGGGCCGCCGTCGAGAGCGCTGCGAGGCCTTAACGCCCCCCGATGCTCCGACCGCTATAACAGGCGCCGCCTGTTTTTCAGGACCCAATTGCGCCCAGAAACGTGAATCAACGTCACCGAAAGTAAGAAGAGGGTTCCCAACCATCTTCCTACGGAAGGCAGCGTCGTAGTCCCGCCAAGCTCCCTCCCTGTACTTCTCGTACACTGTTTCAATGGAATCCTGATATTTCAGGATGTTCAAAGCTTGATCGGGAAATTTAGAGATATAACAGGACGCATAAACCCGAAAGCACTTGCACCATTCCTCATAGGAATCAGGACGTTTAAATTTTTTCGGGCCCGTGCCATCATCCGCCATTTCTTTTTGGCGATAAGCCTCCGCAGAAAGCTCAAACATGTGCACATACCTCCCACCCTGAATGCGCCGAACCATCTTAGATTTGAGATGTTCATGTAGACTAAACGCAGGCCATGTGTCAGTGTCCCCATGTACAGCTGCCCTGCGCCTGTTCCCCATAACCGGGCTAACTAAGTCTGTTGACGCAGGAGGTGTCAGCATAGGAACAGTGGGTTCCATGCGGGATGAACCAGGGGGGAGGGGGAGACCCATAACCTTCCTTTCTTCCACTAACCATTTCACCATCCTATACATTCTTTTTTGCCCTTTCGCTTCCAACCCCAGGGCTCTATCACTTTCAGAACCTGAATCATCCGAGGATGAGCTTAAAACACTACGTTCCAAAGTAATAGTGTGCTTACCAGCTCCCAAGAGGCGTTGCACCGGGACAGGACCAGAAGAAGTGGATGGCTGTTCCTGAGACTGTGGCTCCCTCTCAACGGCACTGGGGGTGGCCTGGAGTGGCAGTAATGCAGTTCTGGGTTCCATAATGATCTGTGGAGAAAAATGCGAAAGAGGAGTACCCAGGGAAGGGGACGAAGGCCCACCAACCACATTACCACGGGACCCTAAGGGACTGGGGCTCCTGTGATCACTGCCACACTCCACAATACCATCAGTACTACGGCGTCTGCTAGGCCGCAATGTATTCGCGGGCAGGCGCTTGCCCCCAGCCTGCGTGATTGCGGCCTGAGGCCCTGCGACTTGTTGCGCAGTAGGCATATTCCCCGTCAGGCCTGCGGCCTGCTCATTAACGCCTGTTTCCCCAATCTGGGCCCTTCCGGGCGAATGTGCCCTTGCTACTTGCCCCTCAGAAACTACTTGCCCCTCAGAAACACTATTTGCCCTGATCGGAGCACCATCAAGTGCTATCATACCCCCGGTCAGGCTTGCGGCCTGCTCATGAGATCCCTCATGCAACCTTCTACCCCTTTCAATGGCCGCCAAATTAGTGTCCCCACGCGGGCGCTGAGTAATTGAGCCTCGCTGCGCACCCCCCGCGGGCGTCGCCCCCCCCCTGGGGTACCCCTCTCTTACCTGTGTACCCCGGCGGAGACGACGATGCTGCCCGCTTGCCTCTGGATTCCGGAATGGCGTTCCCGGACGTGACGTCACCGGAAGTGACGTCACCGGAAACGGCCAAACCGGAAGAGACGGGCCCTGACGAGGCCATGGATACCCGTGTGGCCGCCGACGCACGAACCGAAGCTGGAGGACCGCCCTGGGATGCCGACCCCCCGCCGGAAAGCACCGCTGCCAAAGATTGGAGCAGCGCTACCGCCGTGGAGACCGCCTCACCGGTAAGGGTGACCGGTTCAGGTAAGGCCTCACCCCCGACGCCACTCGCACTGGGAACAGAGCCCTGCTCACCTACCGCAACCCCCTCTGCTACCTGGGGACCCACTTCTACCACCGGAGGGGAGATTAAAGGAGGGGTGGGAGAGGGGGAGACAACCATAACCTCAGGGTACAGGCTAGACCCTGGGGGACGACTCACCGAGTGAGGGGGGGAAGGCTGCACCACATCTTCTCCTGAATCAAACTCATCGATCATCAGCTCATCTAATTCCGACATCTTCTTCCACAGGAAACCTGACAGATGATCCTGACGCTGTGAAGACGAGCTGGAAAAGAGGGTTTGGGCCTTGGGAGCTGACTACTTAAAGGTAAGCTAAACCCCACCCTCACTAATGCAACATTGTTGCAACTTCACAGCAGCACACTCCTAAGGGCCTTAATTATTATGGTCATTCTGGGCTATGCTGCCCTCCACTGTCTCATGCAGATACACACAGACACTACATTGCATACACTTACACATGCAGATACACACACACTACATAGCATACACTTATACATACAGATACACACACTTCATAACTTACATTTATACATGCAGACACACACACTACATAGCAGACACACACACTACATAGCATACACTTACACATGCAGATACACACACACTACATAGCATACACTTATACATGCAGATACACACACACTACATAGCATACACTTATACATGCAGATACACACACACTACATAGCATACACTTATACATGCAGATACACACACACTACATAGCATACACTTACACATGCAGATACACACACACTACATTGCATACACTTACACATGCAGATACACACACACACACTACATAGTATACACTTATACATGCAGATACACACACACTACATAGCATACACTTATACATGCAGATACACACACACACTACATAGCATACACTTATACATGCAGATACACACACACACTACATAGCATACACTTACACATGCAGATACACACAGACTACATAGCATACACTTATGCATGCAGATAAACATACACACACTACATAGCATACACTTATACATGCAGATACACACACTACATAGTATACACTTATACATGCAGATACACACACACTACATAGCATACACTTATACATGCAGATAAACACACACACTGCATAGTATACACTTATACATGCAGATACACACACACACTACATAGTATACACTTATACATGCAGATACACACACACTACATAGCATACACTTATACATGCAGATAAACATACACACACTACATTGCATACACTTATACATGCAGATAAACACACACACTACATAGTATACACTTATACATGCAGATACACTACACTACATAGCATACACTTACACATGCAGATACACACACACACTACATAGTATACACTTATACATGCAGATAAACACACACACTACATAGTATACACTTATACATGCAGATACACTACACTACATAGCATACACTTACACATGCAGATACACACACACACTACATAGCATACACTTATACATGCAGATAAACATACACACTACATAGTATACACTTATACATGCAGATAAACATACACACTACATAGTATACACTTATACATGCAGATACACACACTACATAGCATACATTTATACGTACAGATACACACACACACACTACATAGCATACACTTACACATGCAGATACACATACACTACATAGCATACACTTACACATGCAGATACACACACACACACACACTACATAGCTTACACTTATAAATGCAGATACACACACACACACACACACTACATAGCTTACACTTATACATGCAGATACACACACACACACACACACTACATAGCTTACACTTATACATGCAGATACACACACACACTACGTAGCTTACACTTATACATGCAGATACACACACTGTAATGTCCTTATATAGCAAACATTAACTCTTTATATGAATGATGCACTTGCAACTTCTAAATGTAACTGGCACTTTATTTACTGCATGACATAGCAAGGTGCTCCTGTAGATTTGCACACAGTAATATGGATAGATACACATATATATAGTCCTTTATAATGAATGGCTGCTGCACTCCTTATATTAGCAGTCCTGTACACTGTGTATGCAGCACTATAGTAATCCAGGGAAACTTATAACTGTATAACTGTTAACTGTATAACTGCAATATAACTTATAATGTGTAACTGACAATTCTTACTCTTCCTGACTGGCTGATGCTGTATCCTCTGCAGTGATCTGTAGCTTATATAGCAAACATTAACTCTTTATATGAATGATGCACTTGCAACTTCTAAATGTAACTGGCACTTTATTTACTGCATGACATAGCAAGGTGCTCCTGTAGATTTGCACACAGTAATATGGATAGATACACATATATATAGTCCTTTATAATGAATGGCTGCTGCACTCCTTATATTAGCAGTCCTGTACACTGTGTATGCAGCACTATAGTAATCCAGGGAAACTTATAACTGTATAACTGTTAACTGTATAACTGCAATATAACTTATAATGTGTAACTGACAGTTCTTACTCTTCCTGACTGGCTGATGCTGTATCCTCTGCAGTGATCTGTAGCTGACATTACATTTATTAGTATCAGCAATTGTCAGAGCTCAGGTTCAATCCTAGTACTTTATAACTGCATCACAACTGTCACAAGATGGCTTCTCTGAACTGTACTGATTCTAAGCACAGCCCACTTGATGACATCATCTTTGTATGGAAGCCTCAATGTGCCCCTTTTGACCAAACAGGAAATAAGCACAACACTACATCTCCTTTCCTACTTATTTTTTTTTTTTTTTTAAACTTAACTGCACAACAACAACCGTAAGATAAATCAGTCTTCTCCAGCATCCTCTTGTATTGTGGACGTGAAAGCTGCTTCTTGTTTCTTACGTTGACGAAAGTTTCTCTGATATGTTGCATGTTGTCTCCGGCGAGTGTCTCTGAGATTAACTTCAGGAGACCAACGAACAACAGGTGTTCGTTGCCTGGGAGTACGAGCATGACTATTGTGGTCCTGGATAGAATTTCCTGACTCATCATTACAAGGTTCTTCTACTGAGGCTGGTATTTCTGAGTCATCTTCTGTAGTTGAGTCAGAGCCTGTGTTTGGATCATGCCAAACACCACCCCAGATATCAAAGTCATTGTCTGATTGCATTTTTATGTGATGGTCCTCACCAGCCTGTTCTCTCCTCTCTAGCCGTGGTCGTAGTTGGTTCACATGGCGGCGACACACACCTGATGGAGTGGTTATAACATACATCTTTGGGCCCTCAACCTGGGCAACAACACCTGGTGCCCATTTTTCCTCTGTATGGTACACCCTATACCAAACCAAGTCTCCTTCTGTATAGGTCCGTGAAGGTTTTCCCACTCTCATTTTATCTTGCATGATGCGGACTGTTTCTGCTACATCTGGTGTGATTAAATCCAGCATTGTACGGATCTTCCTGCCGAACAATAGTTGAGCTGGGGCAACTCCCGTGGTGGGGTGTTGAGTAACCCTATATTGTTGCAAAAATTGTAAAATGTTTTTAGTATTAACCTGCTTCTCTGCTTTAAGCGCTTTCAGTGCCCTTTTAAAGGTTTGGACAAATCTCTCTGCTTGCCCGTTGGTGGCTGGGTGATATGGTGCCGTCCGATGATGGTGAATTCCATTCGTATGTAAAAAATTCTGGAAGTCTTGTGACACAAACTGGGGACCATTGTCTGTGACCAGTTTTCTTGGCAACCCAAATACTGAAAACAGTCTTTCTAATGCTGATATGACTTCAGTAGTTGTAGTCCTTGTCATTGGAATTACTTCTGGCCACTTAGAGTGTGCATCAATTATGATTAAGTATGAGATTCCATCAATAGGACCGGCAAAGTCCAAATGTAGTCTCTCCCAAGGAGTAGTAGGCCAGTCCCATGGTTGTACAGCTCCTCGTGGAAGCTGTCCTTGAGCTTGAACACACCCTTTGCATGCCATAACATAGTTCTCAATGTCCTTATCAATGGCCGGCCACCAAACATGACCCCTAGCCTTCTGTTTCATTCTGACAATGCCTGGGTGTCCTTCATGAAGGAGTTTTAACGTAGCTTGCCGTAGCCCATTAGGAACCAGAACTCTCTCACCCCATAAAATACATCCATTTCTGAGTGTGAGTTCTTTCGCTCGTAGTATGTATGCTCGCTGCACATCACAGCCAGTTCTTGGCCAGCCATCTCTCAAATACTTTGCCAGAAGTTGTAATTCAGTATCACAAGCTGTCTCCTTTGCAATTTGTTTGGCATGTACTATACCCGTAAAACACACACTTGGAAGGCTTTCTTGAACAACTGGTAAGGAATTCATTAGTGGAAGCCTGGACAAGGCATCAGCATTGCCATGGGAATCATGGGCCCGGTATTTGATGCAGTAATGATATGCTCCCAAAGTTAGAGCATACCTTTGCAATCTAGCCGCTGTAGTGGTTGAAATTCCTTTCCTTGGATTAAAGATGGTCAGCAGTGGCTTATGGTCAGTTAAAAGAGTAAATTGTCTACCATAAATATAGTTATGGAACTTCTTAACAGCCCATACAATGGCCAATGCTTCCTTGTCTAATTGGGAATAGTTCTTCTCTGCCGTCGTTAGAGAACGGGAAGCAAAGGCTAACGGTCGGTCTGTCCCATCTGGCATTGTGTGTGACAATACAGCCCCTAAACCATAAGGCGAAGCATCACATGCTATCATGAGTGGTTTCTGAAGATCATAGTGCATTAACATGCGGGAACACAGGAGTAGGTTCTTGGATTCCTGGAAGGCTTTATTGCATTCACTGCTCCACAACCAGGATCGATTTGTCTCAAGAAGCTGATGTAGTGGGTGTAACATATGGGCTAGCTGGGGAAGAAAACGGTGGTAATAGTTAAGGAGACCAAGGTATGATCGTAGTTGTGATGCATTCTGTGGTATAGGAGCTTCTTGCAAGGCCTTGACTTTGTCATCAGCAGTGTGTAGACCATGACAATCTATAACATGGCCACAAAATTCTAATTTGTCACGCATGAAAGCACACTTCTCCAAGTTGACCTTCAACCCGTAGGTCATTAGCCGCTGCAGTACCCTCTCTACATTGTGTCGATGTTCTTCCTCCGTCCTGCCCGTGATTAACATGTCATCTAAAAGGCATTGGACATAGGGTAGTCCATTTAACAGTTCTTCCATGGTGCGTTGCCAGATGGCTGGTGCAGGAGCAATGCCAAAGACCATACGATTATATTGAAATAAACCACGGTGAGTATTGATGGTGAGTAACCTGCGGGAATCTGGATGTACTTCAAGTTGAAGGTAAGCATTTTTTAAATCAATCTTTGTGAAATGTTGTCCCCCAGCTAAGTTAGCAAAAATCTCTTCTGTTCTGGGTAATGGATACTTATCCACTGCTAACTGTTCATACTCTTCCTGACTGGCTGATGCTGTATCCTCTGCAGTGATCTGTAGCTGACATTACATTTATTAGTATCAGCAATTGTCAGAGCTCAGGTTCAATCCTAGTACTTTATAACTGCATCACAACTGTCACAAGATGGCTTCTCTGAACTGTACTGATTCTAAGCACAGCCCACTTGATGACATCATCTTTGTATGGAAGCCTCAATGTGCCCCTTTTGACCAAACAGGAAATAAGCACAACACTACACACACGCTACATAGCATACACTTATACATGCAGATACACACACGCTACATAGCATACACTTATACATACAGATACACATACACACACACTACATAGCTTACACTTATACATACAGATACACAAACACACTACATAGCTTACACGTATACATGCAGATACACACACACTACATAGCATGCACTTACACACACACTACATAGCATACACTTATACATGCAGATACACACAAACTACATTGTATACACTTACACATGCAGATACACACAGACACTACATAGCATACACTTATACATGCAGATACACACACACTACATAGCATACACTTATACATGCAGATAAACACACACATACTACATAGTATACACTTATACATGCAGATACACACACTACATAGCATACACTTACACATGCAGATAAACACACACACTACATAGTATACACTTATACATGCAGATACACACACACTACATAGCATACACTTATACATGCAGATAAACACACACATACTACATAGTATACACTTATACATGCAGATACACACTCACTACATAGCATACACTTATACATGCAGATAAACACACACATACTACATAGTATACACTTATACATGCAGATACACACACACTACATAGTATACACTTATACATGCAGATACACACACTACATAGCATACATTTATACATACAGATACACACACACACACTACATAGCATAAACTTACACATGCAGATACACATACAGTACATAGCATACACTTACACATACAGTACATAGCATACACTTACACATGCAGATACACACACACACACACACTACATAGCTTACAATTATACATGCAGATACACACACAGACACTACATAGCTTACACTAATACATGCAGATACACACACACACACACACTACATAGCTTACACTTATACATGCAGATACACACACACTACGTAGCTTACACTTATACATACAGATACACACACACACTACATAGCTTACACTTATACATACAGATACACAAACACACTACATAGCTTACACGTATACATGCAGATACACACACACTACATAGCATGCACTTACACACACACTACATAGCATACACTTATACATGCAGATACACACTACATAGCATACACTTACACATGCAGATACACACACACTACATAGCATACACTTACACATGCAGATACACACACTACATAGCATATATTTACACATGCCGATACACACACACTACATAGCATACACTTATACATGCAGATAAACACACACATACTACATAGTATACACTTATACATGCAGATACACACAGACACTACATAGCTTACACTTATACATACAGATACACAAACACACTACATAGCTTACACGTATACATGCAGATACAAACACACTACATAGCATGCACTTACACACACACTACATAGCATACACTTATACATGCAGATACACACACTACATAGCATACACTTACACATGCAGATAAACACACACACTACATAGTATACACTTATACATGCAGATACACACACACTACATAGCATACACTTATACATGTAGATAAACATAAGTAATTAAATGCCCTATCCTCCTGGCTTGCTGTAATAACTTACCAGTCATAAAACTGACTGACACATAACTTAACTTATAACTTAACTTTACCATAAATGACTTTGGTAATACATAACTTGAATAATGACACAAACACAGGGTGTGGGTATAAAGACCCGTAGGGTCCGCATTTATTATAGAACATAGGAACCGGCTGGAAGCAACTCAGCAAACCTTAAACCAGGTGGCGGCAATCTAGCTAGGATAGTAAGTACCCCCCGCTAGGAAATTGGACCACGCCCGTGAATGCCTACACAAGCGGAGCTTAGCTGCACGCACAGACTTAGGGAGTTCTCGACAACATCAAATGGGGGGAGGTGCCCCAGGCGCGCGCCTGCAGAGACTACCCTCCCCCTGGGCCAGCCGTCACTCTACCTCTAATGGCAAACCGGGGCGTGGTACAAACCGCCACAAGAGATAGCCCACAGGCACAGCTCTTGCCGCCACCCACATAGGTATAATAATATAGCACGCCTCAAATTAACCAGGAACAGGTCGATGCCCCTCTGAGGGAGGTGCACCCCATCCCTCCTGTAGAGGCTTCTCCCAGCCGTTGTGATGTTCCCATGTTCCACAACAAACCCTACTGATTGCGCTAGGACAAAATCCTAACCTCCCTGTTCAGTTTCTTTCTGACCTGAAAGGCCACCCTGTGGGCTGCACATGGCGCCACTCAATACTGGGGATGCTATTGGACCACCCCTTAACATTGGGACCCATGTCTGGAAAGTGTACAAATCAGACTGAATCACTCCACTGAGCAGTTTGCACGGCAGGAGCCCCATATCACTACCACGTGCGTGAATGATCATAACTTGGGGTTTGTCCCACCTGTGCAATGCCCCGTGCAGCAACCCAGGCAGATCCTGCCAACTCAAACCCCTACGACCTAGCCACCTAACAGTGACCCAATGGGGGGGGGACCCAGTTGTTGCCCGTCAGGGCTCGCGACCTCTCTCAGCTCCGCCCAGTGAATGTAGGAGTGACCCGCGATCAGCAGTCTCAGTGGACCATCTCTTGGCCCTGTAAAGAAACAACAGTTAACTGGGAACATCGCAACATGAGAAAACAAAAAAAATAGAAAGCAAATAATGCGCTACCACCCAATAAAAACTACAAATTAAGAACCAACAAATTATAGTAACAAATACATTAAACAATGCTATTTTCCACACACTGCTTCTCAACTTAGCAGTTTATAAATATTCATGAATGTTCAGAAAAATGTCCCTTTAATCAAAGGTGTAATGTTGGAAAACAGGTAATCGTGATGGTCCTCTATATCCCTTTTGTTCAGCGTGTCTTATGTTGCAGCTTCTCAACACAGTCCCATCAAAGACTCGTTTACAAAAAAATGCTGAAAAATATGAAGAAAGAGAAGCGCAGCACGCTCTAAGTGTAATCTGTTTGGTAGTTATCAATTATCAAAACCCCCTTCCCTGGGTATTACTCACAGGATCGTTCTGTATGATGTGCGCATCAGGTTGTATACAACCATGGAGTTTGTTCCTCAGATAACCTCCCTCAGTGACGTCTGGAAAGCCTGTCCAACCGGAGAGATTGTTTCACTTTCCCACAGCAGTCCACAATCAAACATGGAAGGGATACCACTCCAGTGTTTAAAGTATAACACGTTTATTATGAAATAAAATATAAAAAACTTACAAATCTGTGTCTCTCAGCTCACCCAATAGGTGCCCACAACATCTGAGCCCTGGTAGCCTCCCTGAGACAATAACTTTAAAAATAGAACTTCTCTACGTACGTTTCGTTTCTATGCCAGAAACTTTTTCAAGAGTAAGAGAAAACAAACATTCATATTGTTAATGGCCTAACATACAACATGTATCTCTTAGACCTCCATCTCCCCAACGCCCTAATGTGGTCGGCAGACCAACACAAACCCGCGGCAGCGGTAGACGCTCCAACCCTGAAGGAGTGGGGGCAATGACCCTTGGGTCAAGGCCCGCTTTCCATGCTGCCCAGCTCAGGACTCTCCTGCATTGAAATCTGGTCAACAGGGAACCATCCTCGTGAACCAGAAATTGTAATGGACCCTCCGGATCGCGTCCATATAGGTCCTAAGCAATCTGACTGGGCAACAAAATGAGCCCACGTGGCGGGTTAAGACGTCCACCTCCTTTCCCTTCTTGGTCTGTCTTTGATCTGGAGAGGAAAATTAGATCAGATGACTCGTCGTTCTTGACATGAGGAGGCCTACAGACCCCCGGGCTTGAACCACCCTAAGTGCCCCATGAAAAACCAGCCCAAAGGCAGCGGAGAACGGGTACCCTTGTTGGCATGAGAACCCACCACAGGCACGGTTCGACACAGGAACCAATCTCTTGATGGTAACGGGCACCCTAACATCCCTTGTAATGGGCACCATACGCCCCCCAGTCCCTCAACACCTGCCCGACCAGGAAGGTTCTTGAAGAGCTGAGAGGCCATAAATTTACAGAAGAAGGACACGGCAGTCAGCCGAGATCCGACTTACCCTCTAGAAAAAACCCCATTACATTTAAGCTCGTTGATCCGTCCCTAAAGACCCCATTGGACAACACCTCAAGATGGCCGGCTCATCCTATCACAGAAGGTGATCTATTTAGACCAATGCTTCACCTAAGCGGTCCAAGTAGAGAGGGCCAGCGAAGAACGGATCATGGCAATCAAAGATCACCCACCGGCGCTACCTGCCCTAAATAATAGGAACAAACTACTCCGTTAATGTCCGCCTGAGGAGCCAACGCATAGAATGCTTTCCATTGAAACGAAAGAGCGCATCAGCAATTCTATTCTGTACACCGGGTGCAGACACTTCAGCACCAGCATGCGAGGGTACCGCACTACCGCGGGAGATCCCCACGAGAGCATGTTAACAGCAACATGACGCTCTTGTTATCCATCCAGAACACGACCTCCTGATCCCTTAGCTGCTCACGCTAAACCTCAAAGGCAATAATAATGGGGGGGGGGAGCTCTAACAGGCTAAACTTCTTAACAAGCCCCTCAGAACCCATGACCAAGGCCATGGGACAGCACTCCAGTGACCGGACAAGAAGGACCCCCACCCGTGAGACCCTGCCGCATCAGTAAACAACTGAATTACTGTTAAGATTACTGCAGCTTTTACTGTATCTTTGCACTAACCTTGTTTTATCATTAACAAACTTCGACCATGAGCAGGTCTCATTAAAATGGTTCCTGAATTGTCCCCATACTGCCAAGTCATCGACATTTCTGCCATTACACAAAACTCACTCGCTTGTGACCGCTCGCCGCACGACGCCCACTGAGCCGCCGAAGAAAATTTCTGCTTATAGGAATAATCCTACCGGCGAAATTCAGAAGAACCAACATGGTCTGGAGATCCTTCATGGAACCAACAAAGGACCCGATTTCCCGAACCTTACCAACCATACGGGCAAACATATCTTGTAGCAAATGACACTGCATTAACGAAGAGTCAATCTTGATACCCAAAAAGGTAAGGCACGTGCAAGGCACTGGGCCTTACCCTCCGCTAGAGGGACACCCACTCTGGCCAGCAAAAATCTAATCACTTTCATCAGGAAAGCACGCACAGCGTATCCAGCTTATCCAAACAGCAGGACATTGTCCAGGCAATGTGCCGGCCATCAAAAACAGCAATCACTGAGATGGCCCAGTGCAAGAAGCTCTGAAGGCTTCAAAATGAGCACATGATATAGAACAGCTCATAGGCAAGCTTTTGTCCACGAAATACTTGCCCTCACGCCAACATCCTAGGGTGTAAGGAGGAGGGATGAATGGGAAGCATCCGAAATGCTGATACCACATCCAGGTTTGCCCTCCATACCAGTGATAACGCGTCATCAAAGGACTGGTAGTAAACCGAACTGGCTCAGGGGAAATAGCGTTGCTGCCTGACCTCCCTCTAGGGAAGGTAAGGTGCTGGATGAGCCAGGACTTACCCGGCTCCTTCTTAGGAACAACCCCAAGAGGAGAGAGGAACCAATCCTCGAATCGTAATCTCCACAAATGAGCCAGCCCTGCGGCCCACAGCAATCTCCTTGTCCCTCTTTTTCCTCGCAACGCTAGGAAATTTGTATGCCGATTTCATAAACCCTATACCGCGAAGCTGAAGGGGATAATGAATCCCTGATGGAGGCCGCCGCCTAGCAAGGCAGCCACCCTCCTAACCGAATTACGGCTACCAATTGCGGCTACCCTCAGTGGGGTGGCCACCCTTTCCGGCAGTGAAAGGTTTGAAACTGGAACTAGGCTGCTCTTGTGACCAGCCTGCATCGTGGGATCTGTTACACTCCAACCGGAGTGGCCACCCCGCGGTGCTTACTCACATGGCAAAACACACGCCGGCCCTTTGGGGCAGAGCTTATTCTGGAACTGCGCAGGAAATACCTGTGGAACGCCGCTGAGAGCGCTAAGGTGCGCAATTGCCCGGGGACCCAGCAGAGACCAGCCCGGGCAAAAAAGGCTTTTTCGGGCCCGAACTATGCCCCTAACCACAAATCTACGTCGCCAAATTCAGGAGGGGATTACCAACCATCTATCGCTGAACGCGACGCCATAATCCCGCTATGCCCGTTCCCGAAACCGCTCGCAAGCGGTTTAGATGGCATCTTGATAATTGAGGATATTCAGAGCCCGATCGGAAAGTTTAGCGATGTAACACCGCCATTTCTTCCTGGTGATAGACCTTGGCCGGAAGTTCAAACCTATGCCATATTTACCCTCTTGAATGCGTCTAACAAATTTGGACTTCAGATGCTCGAGAAGGCTTAATGAGGGCTGCTTGTGCTTGTCCCCATACATGGCCGTTGTAAGCCCATCTGTCGCCCCAGGGACAGCCACCCCCCGCTGCGCAGGAGGTGTCTGCAATGAACACAGGGTTCTAGCGAGAGAAACAAGGGGAGAGGGGGAGGACCCATGTCCTTACGCACCTTGACTACCCACGTCATCAATTTTATACATTCCCTTCTGCTCTTTAGCCTCCGACCCCAGGGACCTATCACTCACTCAGACCCAAAATCATCCGAAGATGAACTAAAGCCCCTATGCATGAAAGATAAAATGGTCTCACCAGTTCCAAGAGGGGCGCTGTACTCTTCCTTGCCACGAACACCTGGACTGTACTGCATCGGCACCCAAGCATTCTGTGGCTCCATGAGATACACCACTTCTTGCGATTCCATGCTCTCCAGCTCCCAGGGGCGCTGCACGGCAAAGGATCCAAGGAGATTGAAGGTTACTCCCGGCTGTGCTCCTCCTTGGCCTGAAATGAGAAATGCAAGAGAGGAGTACCACGGGGAGAGGCCAAGGACCCCCCAGCCACAGTAGAATCTAGTCCCCCTCACCCAGAACATTGCGCAATGCACCACACACTGTTCCATACACTCAGACATGCCACTCTCTTGTGATGCAGACACTGCATTCACCACTACACCTGACTAGAGAAGCCCTGTTCTGTGCTATCTCCATGCTGAGCAGAAACTAAGAGAAAAACATCTGGGCCCTTCCTGGCCGAAACGTTAATTGTTACCCCAAATGCATCCCACAGGGGGGGGGGGGGTACCCCAGGTGAACTCCTGCGTGCCCTATGTGATGGGCCTCTCATGCACCGCAACATGACACGGCGTAATTCCTGCTAGGCCTCAATTGGCCGCTAACAGTCAGGCCTTGCGCCACTGACTGACTGCAAAGAAAAGGCTGACTATCTAAACAATCTGTTGATAAACAAAAGAAACCCCCAGTCAGGCCTGCGGCCTGCTCATAAATGCCCTTTCTCATCACCTGAACCACAGCCTCTGGCCTGCAAATTCTCCCATGCTTTCCACATCATACTCCCCAGGCATTGCAAGCACTCCCCAGGCACTCCTCTCTTACCTGGGACCCCGGAGGAGGAGACGATCCCACCCGCTTGGCTACCGGATCTCAAATGGCGGTTCCGGAAGTGACGTCACCGGAAGTGACGTCACCGGAAGCGCCGAGACCGGAAGAGACGCCGTCAATGATGGATGCCGCTGCCCGCATGGCCGAAGACTCGCCCGAAGCCATCCAACGACCAGGAGGAGGGGAAGAACCGCCGGAAGTCGCGACCGCTAAAGGGGGACCGCCGCCACAAGCCCTGCAAGAGCGCGACCGCTGCAGGCCTGGGCTTTGTGGACACCGTAACCGACGGCGGAGGTAAGTATGAATGCTCACACTCACTCCAGCCAACGATCCACCCTAGAGACGCGCATCAGGGGTATGTGGAAATGATTAAGGGGAAGAGAAGAGGGTACCCGGCCCCCAGGCCCAACCACTAACTGACCGGGAGGGAGAGAGGGGGAAGATGGGCCTACCTGGGAAATAATCTATTAACTGGAGAGTGCCAGGTCAAACACCAATAGGGCACCCAGATCCCCCCTGACTTCCCCATTAAATTACAGAGAAAAGGGGGAAAGATCGGGGTACGACTCACCGGAGATGGTGGGACTCCGATCAGTAACTCCTCCAACACATCCCTCTTCACAGGTGCTCTGGAAGACTTTGAAAAAACAGCCCATGCTGCAGCAGACTGCTTAACCAGAGAATGAAGATGCTGTGATCCTGCAAGCTGTGAAGACAAGCTGGAAAGAGGGTTTGGGGCCTGTTGCTTGGCTTCTTAAAGGTGAGCCCTGTAAACACCCACAAAAATGCAACATTGTTGCCACTTCACAGCAGCTCACTCCTAAGGGCCTTAATTCTTATGTTCGTTCTGGGCTATGCTGCCCTCCACTGTCTCACACACTACATAGCATACACTTATACATACA
This sequence comes from Bombina bombina, assembly GCF_027579735.1. Classification (NCBI taxonomy): domain Eukaryota; kingdom Metazoa; phylum Chordata; class Amphibia; order Anura; family Bombinatoridae; genus Bombina; species Bombina bombina. Next base: position 599,607,876 of record NC_069505.1, on the reverse strand, counting down.
GATACACACACACACTACATAGCATACACTTATACATGCAGATAAACACACACACTACATAGTATACACTTAAACATGCAGATACACACAGACACTACATTGCATACACTTACACATGCAGATACACACACACACACTACATAGCATACACTTACACATGCAGATACACACTGACACTACATTGCATACACTTACACATGCAGATACACACACACACATAGGATACACTTATACATGCAGATACACCATATTCATAGCTTACATTTATACATGCAGATACACACACTACATAGCAGACACACACACTACATAGTGTTATTCAGTTGTGTGCTGTTACCTTGTGTCTGATGTCTCTTGCACATATCACTGAGACTCTGCAGCAGGAACTTTAGATAACTTTTATTCAGCTACAGCCACATGGCTTATTTACTAGCAGGTTCCATCAGTAAAACTAACATGGCTTCTGATGATGTCACAGAGACCCAGACACACCCAGAGGGTGTGGTGAGCTGAGCTTAAAGCTGCAGCACTTCTAACATATAATGATAAAACAAGGTTAGTGCAAAGATACAGTAAAAGCTGCAGTAATCTTAACACATAGCATACACTTATACATAGAGATACACACACACACACACACTACATAGCATACACTTACACATGCAGATACACACACTTCATAGCTTACATTTATACATGCAGATACACACAGGCACTACACTGCATACACTTGCAGATACACAAACACTACATAGCATACACTTATACATACAGATACACACACTTCATAGCTTACATTTATACATGCAGATACACACACTACATAGCAGACACACACACTACATAGCATACACTTATACATGCAGATACACACACAAACTACATAGCATACACTTATACATACAGATACACACACACACTACATAGCATACACTTACACATACAGATACACACACACTACATAGCATACACTTATACATGCAGATACACACACACACTACATAGCATACACTTACACATGCAGATACACACACACTACATAGCATACACTTATACATGCAGATACACACACACTACATAGCTAACACTTATACATGCAGATACACACACACACACTACATAGCACACACTTACACATGCAGATACACACACACTACATAGCATACACTTATACATGCAGATACACACACACTACATAGCTTACACTTATACATGCAGATACACACACACTACATAGCATACACTTATACATGCAGATACACACACTACATAGCATACACTTATACATACAGATATACACACACACACTACATAGCATACACTTACACATGCAGATACACACAGACACTACATAGCATACACTTATACATGCAGATAAACACACACACTACATAGTATACACTTACACATGCAGATACACACAGACACTACATTGCATACACTTACACATGCAGATACACACACACTACATAGCATACACTTACACATGCAGATACACACAGACACTACATTGCATACACTTACACATGCAGATACACACACACACATAGGATACACTTATACATACAGATACACCATACTTCATAGCTTACATTTATACATGCAGATACACACACTACATAGCAGACACACACACTACATAGCATACACTTATACATGCATATACACACACACACACACACTACATAGCTTACACTTACACATGCAGATACACACACATCATAGCTTACATTTATACATGCAGATACACACAGACACTACATTGCATACACTTGCAGATACACAAATACTACATAGCATACACTTATACATACAGATACACACACTTCATAGCTTACATTTATACATGCAGACACACACACTACATAGCAGACACACACACTACATAGCATACACTTATACATGCAGATACACACACTACATAGCATACACTTATACATACAGATACACACACACTACATAGCATACACTTACACATGCAGATACACACACACTACATAGCATACACTTATACATGCAGATACACACACACTACATAGCATACACTTATACATGCAGATACACACACACTACATAGCATACACTTATACATGCAGATACACACACACTACATAGCATACACTTACACATGCAGATACACACAGACACTACATTGCATACACTTACACATGCAGATACACACACACACTACATAGTATACACTTATACATGCAGATACACACACACTACATGGCATACACTTATACATGCAGATACACACACACACACACACACTACATAGCATACACTTACACATGCAGATACACACAGACTACATAGCATACATTTATACATGAAGATAAACATACACACACTACATAGCATACACGTATACATGCAGATACACACACTACATAGTATACACTTATACATGCAGACACACACACACTACATAGCATACACTTATACATGCAGATACACACACACTACATAGCATACACTTATACATGCAGATAAACATACACACACTACATTGCATACACTTATACATGCAGATAAACACACACACTACATAGTATACACTTATACATGCAGATACACTACACTACATAGCATACACTTACACATGCAGATACACACACACACTACATAGTATACACTTATACATGCAGATACACACACACTACATAGCATACACTTATACATGCAGATAAACACACACACTACATAGTATACACTTATACATGCAGCATACACACACTACATAGCATACACTTATACATGCAGATACACTACACTACATAGCATACACTTACACATGCAGATACACACACCCACTACATAGTATACACGTATACATGCAGATACACACACACTACATAGCATACACTTATACATGCAGATACACACACACACACACACTACATAGCTTACACTTATACATGCAGATACACACACACACTACGTAGCTTACACTTATACATGCAGATACACACACGCTACATAGCATACACTTATATATGCAGATACACACACTACATAGCATACACTTACACATGCAGATAAACACACACACTACATAGTATACACTTATACATGCAGATACACACACACTACATAGCATACACTTACACATGCAGATACACACACACGCTACATAGCTTACACTTATACATGCAGATACACACACACACACACTACATAGCTTACACTAATACATGCAGATACACACACACACACACACACACACTACATAGCTTACACGTATACATGCAGATACACACACACACACTACGTAGCTTACACTTATACATGCAGATACACACACGCTACGTAGCATACACTTATACATGCAGATACACACACACTACATAGCTTACACTTATACATGCAGATACACACACACTACATAGCATACACTTATACATGCAGATACACACACTACATAGCATACACTTATACATACAGATACACACACACACACTACATAGCATACACTTACACATGCAGATACACACAGACACTACATAGCATACACTTATACATGCAGATAAACACACACACTACATAGTATACACTTACACATGCAGATACACACAGACACTACATTGCATACACTTACACATGCAGATACACAAACACTACATAGCATACACTTACACATGCAGATACACACAGACACTACATTGCATACACTTACACATGCAGATACACACACACACATAGGATACACTTATACATACAGATACACCATACTTCATAGCTTACATTTATACATGCAGATACACACACTACATAGCAGACACACACACTACATAGCATACACTTATACATGCAGATACACACACACACACTACATAGCTTTTACTTACACATGCAGATACACACACTTCATAGCTTACATTTATACATGCAGATACACACAGACACTACATTGCATACACTTGCAGATACACAAACACTACATAGCATACACTTATACATACAGATACACACACTTCATAGCTTACATTTATACATGCAGACACACACACTACATAGCAGACACACACACTACATAGCATACACTTATACATGCAGATACACACACTACATAGCATACACTTATACATACAGATACACACACACTACATAGCATACACTTACACATGCAGATACACACACACTACATAGCATACACTTATACATGCAGATACACACACACTACATAGCATACACTTATACATGCAGATACACACACACTACATAGCATACACTTATACATGCAGATACACACACACTACATAGCATACACTTATACATGCAGACACACACACACACTACATAGCATACACTTACACATGCAGATACACACAGACACTACATTGCATACACTTACACATGCAGATACACACACACACTACATAGCATACACTTACACATGCAGATACACACACACTACATGGCATACACTTATACATGCAGATACACACATGCAGATACACACACACACACACTACATAGCATACACTTACACATGCAGATACACACAGACTACATAGCATACACTTATACATGCAGATAAACATACACACACTACATAGCATACACGTATACATGCAGATACACACACTACATAGTATACACTTATACATGCAGATACACACACACTACATAGCATACACTTATACATGCAGATACACACACACACTACATTGCATACACTTATACATGCAGATAAACATACACACACTACATTGCATACACTTATACATGCAGATAAACACACTACATAGCATACACTTATACATGCAGATACACTACACTACATAGCATACACTTACACATGCAGATACACTACACTACATAGCATACACTTACACATGCAGATACACACACACACTACATAGTATACACTTATACATGCAGATACACACACACTACATGGCATACACTTATACATGCAGATACACACACTACATAGCATACACTTACACATGCAGATACACACACACTACATAGCATACACTTATATATGCAGATAAACACACACACTACATAGCTTACACTTATACATGCAGATACACACACACACTACATAGTATACACTTATACATGCAGATACACACACACTACATAGCATACACTTATACATGCAGATAAACACACACACTACATAGTATACACTTATACATGCAGCATACACACACACTACATAGCATACACTTATACATGCAGATACACTACACTACATAGCATACACTTACACATGCAGATACACACACCCACTACATAGTATACACTTATTCATGCAGATACACACACACTACATAGCATACACTTATACATGCAGATACACACACACTACATAGCATACACTTCTACATGCAGATACACACACTACATAGTATACACTTATACATGCAGATAAACACACACTACATAGCATACACTTTTACATGCAGATACACAAACACTACATAGTATACACTTATACATGCAGATACACACACTACATAGCATACATTTATACGTACAGATACACACACACACACTACATAGCATACACTTACACATGCAGATACACATACACTACATAGCATACACTTACACATGCAGATACACACACACACACTACATAGCTTACACTTATAAATGCAGATACACACACACACTACATAGCTTACACTTATACATGCAGATACACACACACTACATAGCTTACACTTATACATGCAGATACACACACACACTACGTAGCTTACACTTATACATGCAGATACACACATGCTACATAGCATACACTTATACATGCAGATACACACACTACATAGTATACACTTATACATGCAGATACACACATGCTACATAGCATACACTTATACATGCAGATACACACACACACACACTACATAGCTTACACTTATACATGCAGATACACACACACACTACGTAGCTTACACTTATACATGCAGATACACACATGCTACATAGCATACACTTATACATGCAGATACACACACTACATAGCATACACTTACACATGCAGATAAACACACACACTACATAGTATACACTTATACATGCAGATACACACACACTACATAGCATACACTTACAAATGCAGATACACACACACACTACATAGCTTACACTTATACATGCAGATACACACACACACACACTACATAGCTTACACTAATACATGCAGATACACACACACACACACACTACATAGCTTACACTTATACATGCAGATACACACACACACACTACGTAGCTTACACTTATACATGCAGATACACACACGCTACATAGCATACACTTATACATGCAGATACACACACTACATAGCATACACTTACACATGCAGATAAACACACACACTACATAGTATACACTTATACATGCAGATACACACACACTACATAGCATACACTTATATATGCAGATAAACACACACATACTACATAGCATACACTTACACATGCAGATACACATACAGTACATAGCATACACTTACACATGCAGATACACACACACACTACATAGCTTACACTTATACATGCAGATACACACACACACACTACATAGCTTACACTAATACATGCAGATACACACACACTACATAGCTTACACTTATACATGCAGATACACACACACACTACGTAGCTTACACTTATACATGCAGATACACACACACTACATGGCATACACTTATACATGCAGATACACACACACACTACATAGCATACACTTACACATGCAGATACACACAGACTACATAGCATACACTTATACATGCAGATAAACATACACACACTACATAGCATACACGTATACATGCAGATACACACACATTACATAGCATACACTTATACATGCAGATACACACACACACTACATTGCATACACTTATACATGCAGATACACAAACACTACATAGCATACACTTATACATGCAGATACACACACACACTACATTGCATACACTTATACATGCAGATAAACATACACACACTACATTGCATACACTTATACATGCAGATAAACACACACACTACATAGTATACACTTATACATGCAGATAAACTACACTACATAGCATACACTTACACATGCAGATACACACACACACTACATAGTATACACTTATACATGCAGATACACACACACTATATAGCATACACTTATACATGCAGATACACACACTACATAGCATACACTTATACATGCAGATACACACACACTACATAGCATACACTTTTACATGCAGATAAACTGCAGATAAACATACACACTACATAGTATACACTTATACATGCAGATACACACACTACATAGCATACATTTATACGTACAGATACACACACACACTACATAGCATACACTTACACATGCAGATACACACACACTACATAGCATACACTTACACATGCAGATACACACAGACACTACATAGCATACACTTACACATGCAGATACACATACACTACATAGCATACACTTACACATGCAGATACACACACACACTACATAGCTTACACTTATATATGCAGATACACACACACACACTACATAGCTTACACTTATACATGCAGATACACACACACTACATAGCTTACACTTATACATGCAAATACACACACACACACTACGTAGCTTACACTTATATATGCAGATACACACACGCTACATAGCATACACTTATACATGCAGATACACACACTACATAGCATACACTTACACATGCAGATAAACACACACACTACATAGTATACACTTATACATGCAGATACAAACACACTACATAGCATACACTTATACATGCAGATAAACACACACATACTACATAGCATACACTTACACATGCAGATACACACACACACACTACATAGCTTACACTTATACATGCAGATACACACACACACTACATAGCTTACACTAATACATGCAGATACACACACACACACACACTACATAGCTTACACTTATACATGCAGATACACACACACCACGTAGCTTACACTTATACATGCAGATACACACACGCTACATAGCATACACTTACACATGCAGATACACACACACTACATAGCATACACTTACACATGCAGATACACACACACACACTACATAGCTTACACTTATACATACATAAGTAATTAAATGCCCTATCCTCCTGGCTTGCTGTAATAACTTACCAGTCATAAAACTGACTGACACATAACTTAACTTATAACTTAACTTTACCATAAATGACTTTGGTAATACATAACTTGAATAATGACACAAACACAGGGTGTGGTATAAAGACCCGTAGGGTCCGCATTTATTATAGAACATAGGAACCGGCTGGAAGCAACTCAGCAAACCTTAAACCAGGTGGCGGCAATCTATCTAGGAGAGTAAGTACCCCCCGCTAGGAAATTGGACCACGCCCGTGAATGCCTACACAAGCGGAGCTTAGCTGCACGCACAGACTTAGGGAGTTCTCGGCAACATCAAATGGGGGGAGGTGCCCCAGGCGCGCGCCTGCAGAGACTACCCTCCCCCTGGGCCAGCCGTCACTCTACCTCTAATGGCAAACCGGGGCGTGGTACAAACCGCCACAAGAGATAGCCCACAGGCATAGCTCTTGCCGCCACCCACATAGGTATAATAATATAGCACGCCTCAAATTAACCAGGAACAGGTCGATGCCCCTATGAGGGAGGTGCACCCATCCCTCCTGTAGAGGCTTCTCCCAGCTGTTGTGATGTTCCCATGTTCCACAACAAACGCTATTGACTGCGCTAGGACAAAATCCTAACCTCCCTGTTCAGTTTCTTTCTGACCTGAAAGGCCACCCTGTGGGCTGCACATGTCGCCACTCAATACTGGGGATGCTATTGGACCACCCCTTAACATTGGGACCCATGTCTGGAAAGTGTACAAATCAGACTGAATCACCCCACTGAGCAGTTTGCACGGCAGGAGCCCCATATCACTACCACGTGCGTGAATGATCATAACTTGGGGTTTGTCCTACCTGTGCAATGCCCCGTGCAGCAACCCAGGCAGATCCTGCCAACCCAAACCCCTACGACCTAGCCACCTAACAGTGACCCAATGGGGGGGGGACCCAGTTGTTGCCCGTCAGGGCTCGCGACCGCTCTCAGCTCCGCCCAGTGAAATGTAGGAGTGACCCGCGATCAGCAGTCTCAGTGGACCATCTCTTGGCCCTGTAAAGAAACAACAGTTAACTGGGAACATCGCAACATGAGAAAACAAACATTCATATTGTTAATGGCCTAACACACAACATGTATCTCTTAGACCTCCATCTCCCCAACGCCCTAATGTGGTCGGCAGACCAACACAAACCCGCGGCAGCGGTAGACGCTCCAACCCTGAAGGAGTGGGGGCAATGACCCTTGGGTCAAGGCCCGCTTTCCATGCTGCCCAGCTCAGGCCTCTGCTGCATTGAAATCTGGTCAACGGGGAACCGTCCTCGTGAACCAGAAATTGTAATGGACCCTCCGGATCGCGTCCATATAGGTCCTAAGCAACCTGACTGGGCAACAAAATGAGCCCACGTGGCGGGTTAAGACGTCCACCTCCTTTCCCTTCTTGGTCTGTCTTTGATCTGGAGAGGAAAATTAGATCAGATGACTCGTCGTTCTTGACATGAGGAGGCCTACAGACCCCCGGGCTTGTACCACCCTCAGTGCCCCGTGAAAAAAACAGCCCAAAGGCAGCGGAGAACGGGAACCCTTGTCGGCATGAGAAACCACCACAGGCACGGTTCGACACAGGAACCAATCTCCTGATGGTAACGGGCTCCCTAACATCCCTTGTTCTGGGCACCATACGTCCCCCAGTCCCTCAACACCTGCCTGACCAGGAAGGTTCTTGAAGAGCCGAGAGGCCATAAATTTACAGAAGAAGGACACGGCAGTCAGCCGAGATCCGACTGACCCTCCAGAAAAACCCAATTACCTTTAAGCTTGTTGATCCGTCCCAAAGACCCATTGGACAACACCTCAAGATGGCCGGCTCGTCCTATCACAGAAGGTGATCTATTTTGACCAATGCTTCACCTAAGCGGTCCAAGTAGAGAGGGCCAGCAAAGAACGAATCATGGCAATCAAAGATCACCCACCGGCGCTACCTGCCATAAATAATAGGAACAAACGACTCCGTTAATGTCCGCCTGAGGAGCCAACACATAGAATGCTTTCCATTGAAACGAAAGAGCGCATCAGCAATTCTATTCTGTACACCGGGTGCAGACACTTCAGAACCAGCATGCGAGGGTACCGCACTACTGCGGGAGATCCCCACGAGAGCATGTTAACAGCAACATGACGCTCTTGTTATCCATCCAGAACACGACCTACCGATCCCTTAGCTGCTCACGCTAAACCTCAAAGGCAATAATAATGGGGGGGGGGGAGCTCTAACAGGCTAAACTTCTTAACAAGCCCCTCAGAACCCATGACCGAGGCCAGGGGACGGCACTCCAGTGACCGGACAAGAAGGACCCCCACCCGTGAGACCCTGCCGCATCAGTAACAACTGAATTACCATGTTGGAAGGAACAAACTTCGACCATGAGCAGATCTCATTAAAAATGGTTCCAGAATTGTCCCCATACTGCCAAGTCATCGAACATTTCTGCCATTACACAAACTCACTCGCTTGTGACCGCTCGCCGCACGACGCCCTCCGAGCCGCTGAAGAAAATTTCTGCTTATAGGAATAATCCTACCGGCGAAATTCAGAAGAACCAACATGGTCTGGAGATCCTTCATGGAACCAACAAAGGACCCGATTTCCCAAACCTTACCAACCATACGGGCAATCGTATCTTGTAGCAAATGACACTGCATTAACGAAGAGTCAATCTTGATACCCAAAAAGGTAAGGCACATGCAAAGGCACTGGGCCTCACCCTCCGCCAGAGGGAGACCCATTCTGGTCAGCAAAAATCGAATCACTTTCATCAAGAAAGCACACACAGCGTATCCAGCATATCCAAACAGCAGGACATCGTCCAGGCAATGTGCCGGCCATCAAAACAGCAATAACTGAGATGGCCCAGTGCAAGAAGCTCTGAAGGCTTCAAAATGAGCACATGATATAGAACAGCTCATAGGCAAGCTTTTGTCCACAAAATATTTGCCCTCACGCCAACATCCCAGGGTGTAAGGAGGAGGGATGAATGGGAAGCATCCGAAATGCTGATACCACATCCAGGTTTGCCCTCCATACCAGTGATAACGCGTCATCAAAGGACTGGTAGTAAACCGAACTGGCTCAGGGGAAATAGCGTTGCTGCCTGACCTCCCTCTAGGGAAGGTAAGGTGCTGGATGAGCCGGGACTTACCCGGCTCCTTCTTAGGAACAACCCCAAGAGGAGAGAGGAACCAATCCTCGAATCCTAATCTCCACAAATGAGCCAGCCCTGCGGCCCAAAGCAATCTCCTTGTCCCTCCTTTTCCTCGCAATGCTAGGAAACTTGTATGCCGATTTCGTAGACCCTATACTGCGAAGCTGAAGGGGATAATGAATCCCTGACGGAGGCCGCCGCCTAGCAAGGCAGCCACCCTCCTATCCGAATTACGGCTACCAATTGCGGCTACCCTCAGTGGGGTGGCCACCCTTTCCGGCAGTGAAAGGTTTGAAACTGGAACTAGGCTGCTCTTGCGACCGGCCTGCATCGTGGGATCTGTTACACTCCAACCGGAGTGGCCACCCCGCGGTGCTTACTCACGTGGCAAAACACTCTCCGGCCCTTTGGGGCAGAGCTTATTCTGGAACTGCGCAGGAAATACCTGTGGAAGATGAACTAAAGCCCCTATGCCCAAAAGATAAAATGGTCTCACCAGTTCCAAGAGGGGCGCTGTACTCTTCCTTGCCACGAACACCTGGACTGTACTGCATCGGCACCCAAGCATTCTGTGGCTCCATGAGATACACCACGTCTTGCGATTCCATGCTCTCCAGCTCCCAGGGGCGCTGCACGGCAAAGGATCCAAGGAGATTGAAGGTTACTCCCGGCTGTGCTCCTCCTTGGCCTGAAATGAGAAATGCAAGAGAGGAGTACCACGGGGAGAGGACAAGGACCCCCCAGCCACAGTAGAATCTAGTCCCCTTGCCCAGAACCTTGCGCAATGCGCCACACACTGTTCCATACACTCAGACATGCCACTTGTGATGCAGACACTGCATTCGCCACTACACCTGACTAGAGAAGCCCTGCTCTGTGCTATCTCCATGCTGAGCAGAAACTAAGATAAAAAACACCTGGGCCCTTCCTGGCGGAAAAACGTTAATTGTTACCCCAAATGCATCCCACAGGGGGGGTACCCCAGGTGAACGCCTGCGTGCCCTATGTGATGGGCCTCTCATGCACCGCAACATGACACGGCGTAATTCCTGCTAGGCCTCAATTGGCCGCTAACAGACAGGCCTTGCGCCACTGACTGACTGCAAAGAAAAGGCTGACTATCTAAACAATCTTGTTAATAAACAAAAGAAACCCCCAGTCAGGCCTGCGGCCTGCTCATAGATGCCCATTCTCATCACCTGAACCACAGCCTCTGGCCTGCAAATTCTCCCATGCTTTCCACATCATACTCCCCAGGCATTGCAAGCAATTCATCTGCCAGCGAGCGCAGAGCCCCTGAGCCTCGCTGCGCGCCCCCCCCCAGCGGGCCTCGTCCCCCCCCCCCCAGGCACTCCTCTCTTACCTGGGGACCCCGGAGGAGGAGACGATCCCACCCGCTTGGCTACCGGATCTCAAATGGCGGTTCCGGAAGTGACGTCACTGGAAGTGACGTCACCGGAAGCGCCGAGACCGGAAGAGACGCCGTCAAATGATGGATGCCGCCGCCCGCATGGCCGAAGACTCGCCCGAAGCCATCCGACGACCAGGAGGAGGGGAAGAACCGGCGAAAGTCGCGACCGCTAAAGGGGGACCGCCGACACAAGCCCTGCAAGAGCGCGACCGCTGCAG